>NC_060042.1:11405000-11487292 GCF_905333055.1 Maniola jurtina
CTTGTATAACTAGTTGAAGTCCGCAACTACGTCCGCGTGGATATAGGTTTTTTAATCCCGCAGGACTTCTTTGATTTTCCGGGATAAAAAGAATAAATATGGTACAAGCTATCCCCATAACAGCCAAATCTGTTCAGTCATTGTGGCTTGGAGGAGTAGCAAACATTCAATCATACAAATTTCAAAATTCAAATTGTTATATGACGTGGATTTAGAAAAACTTACGCCCTGTTAGAACTTCGCTGACGATTTGCAGTTATCTAGTATAACTAACTAGTTGATGTCCGCAACTACGTCCGAGCGGATATAGGGGTTTTAAATCCCGCAGGTTTTTTTTTTTGATTTTCCGGGATAAAAAGAATAAATGTGGTACAAGCTAAGTATACGTATCTCCATAACAACCAAATCTGTTCAGTTATTGTGGCCTGAAGATGTAGCAAACATTCAAACATCCAAAATAATACGTGGATCCGTTAAAATTCTTTGATTTTCCGGGATAAAAAGTATTCTATATCCACCTCTTGCATACAAGCCATCTACGTGCTGAGTTCAGCTCAGCGGTTAGCCATGAAAACATAACAAACAGACCAACAGACTTTTGTAACAGCTTATAATAGGGTGGATTTAACATCTAGAAAATACTTACCTTCAGAAGTTTTGTTTTTAACTAAAAGTTTAAAGAAGAAACTTTTAAAATTTTACGCAAATTAAATATACCTACTTGTTCCGAAACGGCAAAGAAAGTAATTTCCAAGCTTAGTAGCCATTAACTTTATTTGAGGACCGCACTTAAATGTTTATTTTACGATCGTCGACGTAGTATCCCTGTTTACAGCTTAAAGGTATATCTTTTCTGTGCTATGAGTATGATATTTTGACAATAGTTGTGGATCTGCTTGCGGAATTAACTGGTATCAGCCCTGTAGTTTAGGCGCTACGGTGGAACGCACAGAATCTGGATACAAACATACACACATACACACATACATAGACTGCTAAAATTATAACCCTTCCTTTTGGCTTTGCCGCAGTCGGGTAAAAATTGACCTAACGGATCATCATCAAAAGAAGTGGAGGCCTCCAAAAAAATTTTTTTGCTATTGCATCGAGTGGTATGTCAAATGAAAGAGGAGAAAATTCTGAGCTCACGAATATACCTAAATGTACAACAACATTAAAAGTAAGTACCAAGTAACAGAAAAATAATTTTACTCTAATATTTTTATTAACAGGGATCTCTCCGTCACTCGTTTCCACTCGTTTCATACAATCGTAGTTCCAATTTCATTTCAATATTAAGCAACCAAAGTCCATGAAATTTTGCAGATATATTCTAGAACCTAATATCTGTGTCTGTGGTGTTTTAGATTTTTCTAAAAATATGTAGTTTTAAAATTACAGGGGCTCCAAGATTTGTATGAAAAGTTTTAAGACCGCGTAACTTTGAAACCGAATATTTTAACAGAAATCTGGAAAACCACAGACATAGATATTAAATTCTAGAATATGTCTGCGAAATTTCATGGACTTAGGTTGCTTAATATTCAAATGAAATTGGAACTACGATTGTATGAAACGAGTGGAAACGAGTGACGGAGAGAGCCCTCTCAGTCAGGTTTTAGTTTTCAACTTTATCTTGTCAAAATTAGGAACAGGCTAACGAGTGAGTAAACGGTAGCAACCCTAGTTCTAACGCATTTCTGTGTTACTCGTGTTGCGGTCATAAAGTCCATTTAAATTGTATTTATTTATAAACGTTGATTTCGGAAGCTCGTAAAACTGCTGATGTGTGCCGTCTTATTGCCTTCGGTTGTGAACAGTAAAACGCACGAATGCCACTCACGTATTCCAGATTCGCTATTTTGGTATGTTATTGACAATCCGATACTTGCAGCAAAGATTGCTATGTATACTTAATACTTATACTTGACTTGCAGTTTATAGACTAATTTTCGTCGCCCCAGTGCTTGTTTGTCTTATCTACCATTGGGTAAATTTTACAGTAGAAGATTTTTTGCCCTATCTCTTTTTAAGAGCTTTAGTTTCTAGATTTCAAGGTTTTTCTTAATAGATGAGTTACCTATGTATTGACAGCTACAACATTCATAAGAGATGATAATTAATTATAGCTTATTTTACAGGTTTTGTATGGAGATAGAACAAACATGCACAAATATTATTATGAATGTGGACTTAGAACATTACCTTATTACAGTTAGGACAAAGTGACTGTTCCATTTTTGCATGCTTATTTGTTCTATGTTCCAAATACATATACAGGATGTTTTTTGACAATTTCTTTCGAATTGTGATTTGAGTTTGAAAGAAGAAGACAAACAAACAATCTTTAATTGAAATAGAATTGCCAATCGTATTTTTTTTCATCAACCGACTTTTAAAAAGGAGGAGGTTCTCAATTCGTCTGTATTTTTTTAATGCTTGTTACCTCATAAATTTTGACTGGGTGAACTGATTTTGATGAATCTTTTTTTATTCGAAAGCTGGTGCTTCCCGTGTTTAACCCTGACCATTTCAATTTGGTCCAGTTTAGTCGGTTTTTTAAAAAAGTTTATATTATTGGAGAAATATTAAAAAATAGTACTACTACTTACCACACAGATTAAGAGCATCAGGGACTGGATTTCTAATACAAACTTTCTTTTATTTTTTAAGGTTGGCGGTGTTAGTTAACATCGCATAGTTTTTTAAGGTGCTCATGAAATAACAAATGCAATTAAAGATTTTTTTTTATTATAACTGTCTTTTACTTAAAACAGTGCTTGCTTAGAACTACTTTTTTTTTTCTTACTGTCTTGTCTTTTGTAGGCTTCCTCGCAATTTTTTCTTCTTTAGCTTTATTTCCTGCACTTAATGTCTTCTTCTTATTTTTGCCTTCTTTGGTTTCATTTACTTTTGTGTGTATATCCTTTTCATTTTTTCCTCCTTTAGTTTTATTTCCTGCATTGAGTGTTTTGTTCTCGTTTTTACCTCCTATTATTTCATTTCTTTCATTGAGTGTCTTCTTTGCTATTTTCCTATTTTTTTAATTCTTTTTCATCTGCTAGTTTATTCGCATCGATATTTTCTTTTTCGTCCTTCCATCGTACAGCTTTTTTAATAAGACTCTCCACATACATATGTCTTCTACTGGCATATATTTGAACATGCTCCGGATGTCATCAATTTTCTTTTTCGTTAATGTTTTATTTTCCTCTTTTATGATAATTTCACTTAAAATAGTGATTTTTTTCTTTCTTATGTCAATTGTCTCTTTTGCTCCAGAAAATGAAGTTTGATATTTAATAATATACCACTCTTCTTTAGAATATTTTATTGATTTGACTTGTTTATAAGGTATCTGATGGAAACCAAATTTTCTAGCTTCAGACTGAAATGACAAAAAATAGTTTTAGAACATTTGATTTTATCTTAAGTAGGGCACGTAGTAGAGATAATGGACTGTATATTTCTTGGTGTCTTAGGTTTCTTTCTATCATGTTTCAATCATGTGAGGATGTTTAGTCATAAAAAAAATCAACACCCTGTTGCAAATTCATAACGCAATTGAGTGTAAATTAAAAAGTACTTACTGCTCAATTTGCGGCTGCTTCTGCTCGTATCCACTTTTATAACCTGTTCTAGACATGATATTTTGTCAATATCTAGAACAATTTATGCACTAAAAACACTACAATTTATATAATTTTAGAATTATTTCTTAGTAACGAGGTTATTCTCCCGACGTCTCAGCCAAAGTGACGAATCAAAACAAAATGGCGGACATGGCGCGCCGCGGCACCGCGGTCTGTGATTGGTCGATTCAAAGGATATAGAACACTCAAGAACTCAACGTCGCTTACGATGTGGGACTTAAAACAAACACTGGACATAGTACAAATAAGCACAAAATTTTCATTGCAGTGTCGTGTCACTAAAAAAATTTAATGAGTTTTTTTGTTGTATTTAAAAGAAAAAGTTTAAAATCTTCCCTAACAGCAGGATTGAAATTTAAGCCGTAACAAATAACGCAATAAAAGTTATTTTCGAAAAATTTGGTAGATAGAACAAAAAAGCACTGAGGCGACGTTTTGTTGCTATGTGCACATGACAGACTGAATAAATAAAGAGAAATCTGTAAGTTTCACAGACTGAATAAATATTCAGCGAAGAAAAGAGCAGTGAAAAAAAAGTATTTTATATAGATACCTATAACAATAGGTTTTGTTTTTTGTAACTTGCGTGGATGCCATTTTAAAATTCGCCATTTTATTTGTTGTTATAGAGGCAATATAAATATTCATACCATTTATATTTGTCGATGTAGTTAAATAAAACTGCTTCGTTTTAATTTTCACATATTGAAATTTCACATATATTTTTATGTATTTCTATATTATTAACAATTTTTACATAGCAAAGTTAATTCTATTATTTCTTAGTTAGTTTTCTTTAGTTAGTCTTTTATTTCTGCGTATTACTGATGTTGTTCGCTTTCGTTCGTCTGTTTCCGTCTCGTTTCGCTCAATTTAGCCAATCCGCCAAGTTTACCAGCCCTTGCGAATGTTAATGGTAAATTCGTTTAAAATGCAAATCGAGCCGAATTCGCCAAACGTCTTGACAATGTCGAGAATACGAATGACGAGGGGAGTAAAATTTCTTGTAATCCTATCCGCTGCTATTCCCTTGGAAAATACAGTTCGTTTCTTTATGCGCACTGTGAAGGGATTTGCGGGCTGAGCACTTATTCTGCGTAGGTAGATATCATAGTAAAGCGAAAGCTCCTTGCAGCGAGTACAAAGAGAACTGACAGATGCCCGGTACCCGCACTCAGGGAGTAGTTTAACAGGGCTCTCTCCGTCACTTACTCCATACAATCGTAGTTCCAATTTCATTTGAATATTAGGCAACCAAAGTCCATGAAATTTTGCATATTCTAGAAACTAATATCTGTGCCTGTGGTGTTTTAGATTTTTCTAAAAATATGTAGTTTTAAAATTACAGGGGCTCAAAGATTTGTATGTGAATTTTTAAGACCGCGTTACTTTGAAACCGAATATTTTAACAGAAATCTGGAAAACCACAGGCATAAGTATTAGTTTCTAGAATATGTCTGCAAAATTTCATGGACTTTGGTTGCTTAATATACAAATGAAATTGGAACTACGTTTGTATGGAGCGAGTGACGGAGAGACCCCTCTTAACGTTCACCCTACTAACTATTTGATCTATTTCCGCCATCCCATTTTACTATCGTAAGATCTACACGGCTGTTTACTTAAAATTCTTCTTCATACGAAGCGATTCGCTTCCACGTTTCTTATTACACACAGCCAGAATATAGAATGCCCTTCCAGCTTCCGTTTTTCCACCATCTAATTAATAACGAAAAGAAAAGTGAATAGGCTTCTTTGACCATGCTTCATCGCTCGCACACCCTTCACAAAAAAATCATCACCTTGTAAAAATCATCACCTTAGGTACTTTTACCCACTGCGTTTTCTTACCCCGAATTTATTTATTTTGTTTATTTATTTATTTTTCATGTACCAAAATTGTAGATGTTATAATAAATTAAGTTACGAATGACTTAATGGTAAAGGTTTTCATGGGATGATAATGAAAATTTCATTACAATTAATAGTTGCCTATCTGATCTGTTTAGTGTGTAAAAAGAGTACCTACAGTTTTCTGCTGGGGAATTGGTAAACTGCCAAGATACTAATTACTTAGTTCATTAGCTACAATGAAGTAATATCTGTTGCGAAAACTGGTTGCCCCTATTAATGGAAGGCATTATGAGATATTAGGCTAATCGCTTGATAAAATGAAATGAACGTGAGTTATTCAAATCGATAATTTGACTACTTAGTTGAGTTTCGTTCAAAGAGTTTTTGAAACGAATAAATCAACAGAAAACTTTTGAATTAAACAGTTACCTTTGAAATGGAAATGGTTTCCATAACTGTAGCGCATTTTCATTTTATCTACAATATTTTTACATTCAGATTTTTACTTCTCGATTCCCTATTTCGGACGAACTCTATTAAAATGCGCTATAATATAATATTTATGAACCGATTGACATGAAATAAACACTAAATGTTAAGTGAAGCTTATTACAATATATTAATGAAAACCGTATCTAAATCGAATAATAAGCCGTTTCTGATATTAGCGTGCACAAACACACAGACAAACAGACAAAAAAAAATTACAATTTCGGGTTCGGCATCAATATAATAACAACCCCTGCTACTTTTTTTTTATATATTTCCATTGTTCAGACACCACTTTTCTACAATTTTATTATATGTATAGATGTAAAGCTATAAGTATGCTTAGTTGCATTCAAATCAGTTTTATAGTTACAGCGTGAAGCTGCACAGACAGACAGACAGACAAAGAACTTCAAGTATTGGTTTTTAAGTTTATTAGTTGTTTAGAGGTTCAAAGATAATCCTATTGTTTGAATGAGTGAAAGCCATATACTTATGCGATTTTATTAAAATTTTTGTGTCTTTAATTAATTGTTATTTTTTTGTTAAATAAATATGAATCATTACGCGAGAGATTTTGACTGAGACTTTGTACAAATTGTCTTCTTCTTCTTCTTCTTCTAGTGCCGTCTCCTATCGGAGGTTGGCAATCATTAAGGCTAACTGGATCTTGTTCACCGCTGCTCTAAACAGTGACCTCGTACTCATGTTAAACCACTGGCGAAGGTTTTTGAGCCAGGATGTTCGTCTACGGCCAGGTCTACGCCTGCCCTTTATTTTCCCTTGCATTATGAGCTGCAGCAGGTCATATTTTGAGTTCCGCATTATATGTCCCAGATGTTCGAGCTTTCTCCTTTGCACACATTTGAGTACTTCAGTAGACTTCCCCATTCTCTGCAACACGGTGGTATTTCGAGCACGATCTCTCCATGAGATTCGCAACATTCGCCTGTATACCCACATCTCGAACGCTTCCAGTTTATTGCTCATCGCCTGCGTTAACGTCCAGGCTTCTACCCCGTACAATAAAACTGAGAAAACATAGCACCGTGCTACACGCATCCGAAAGGAATTTTTTAAATTTCGGTCACAGAGAACTCTTTTTAACTTCGTAAAGGCATTTCTTGCCTGTTCAATACGGCATCGTATTTCCAGACTGTGGTCGCCGGTTTCGTCAATCATGGTTCCTAAGTATCGATATCGTTGGACTCTCTAAGACAAATTGTCTTAGAAAAGACAAAGTGAGCTAACCCTAAATAATAAAATTGGCTAAAGCTAAGAGAAAGTAGAAGTAGTAACATATAAAATTATACACCAAATCCACATTTATTTACTCTATTATATTTCGTATCTCAAAAATGATAAGTAAGGCTCAATTTTGTTCAATCTCATTTTAAAAAGAAATCCTATCTTCGGGGCATTATTATAAGCTACTAGAGGATGCCCGCGACTTCATCCGCGTGGATTTAGATTTTTATAGATCCCGTGGGAACTGTTTGATTTCCAGGATGAAAAGTAGCCTATGTCCATCCCCGGGATATAAGCTAATCTTGTACCAAATTTCTTCAGAATCGGTTACACTGTTGGGCCGTGAAAGGGTAGCCGACAGACAGATAGACAGACAGACAGATAGACAGACAGACACACTTTCGCATTTATAATATTAGTATTGGTACAGTATCGTTTGACAATGGCTAAAAGCATTATTGTGCTTTCGTCTAGATATTACTGAGCAATATAATTTTCGGCAATGGCGCACCGAATAGCACCAGCGACTCTCCGACAGACGTTGCAAAGGCAATATCGGATCCGAAACGAAGAAACGATCTGGTCGATGAAGCGTTTATGGAACAGAAGGATATTTTATTGGATATGGTTGGTAACTATTCATTATTTGCTTTATCAATACCTATAAGAATATTAGAAGGAAAAAAAGAAAAAAAAAGTTTATTCTTTTGACTCGCTCACTGACTGACGCATCAACGCCCAGCCCAAACAAAGGCTTTCTTTTTAATGAAGACAAGGAATAAGGCGGGACTTTTCGAATTCTTATTTTGAATATTCAAGAGTTAAGAACCAGCGGAAAATATATGTAATAACTCTAAAATAGATCATAACTACGACCTGTTTATTTTTGAGATCAAATAGGTACCCTAAATGAGAATGCAAAGCAACTTATCGGTACAGATGGCAATAATTTAAAAGATACTAGACATGGAACACGATTGTACTATATTTGCTAGATATACTACTATTTGCTAGATGTCGTGCCTTTAGATATCTGATTTAGTTTATTTATGAAATAAATGAAATGATTGTTGTCATATTATCTATGTAAAATTAAAAGTTCATCCTGGAAGCTGCCTGAGCTCGATATTTAAAATCAAAAATTCTTTATTCTTAAAAACTGTTACAGCTGGAAGCTAAGTTAAAAGAGGTACGTGATAAAAAGAATAGAAGAGTTGGTCGAACAGAAAACACTGCAGTTGGGGAGTTCAATAAATGTGAATTATTGCCGGACGATGTAGACTTAAAGTTGCAAGCCAGTGGGATAGTAGCAGTTGGGGAAACAGATGTGCTACTGCGATTTGGAGATTCCGGTAACATTATAACTGACTTAAAACTTATTTGGTAGAGGCTGGTACTTGACTACAATCTCACAAGTCCTCTATTCACAATGGCAATTAAATTGTATTATACCCCCAACCCATAAAGAGGGGTGTTATAAGTTTGACGTGTGTATCTGTGCAATTCTGTCTGTGCCATCGTAGCTCTTAAACGAATGAACCGATTTTAAATTAGTTTTTTTTGTTTGAAAGGTGGCTTGATCGAGAGTGTTTTACTTAGCTATAATCTAAGAAAATCTGTTCAGCCGTTTGAAAGTTATTTTCTAGTAACTGTAACCTCCACTTGTCGGGGGTGTTATAAATTTTTAATTTACACTTGTGTTCTTTGCTGTTTGTGAGCTTAAATAACAAGAGATTTCGCGTATAAAAGCGGTGAAGCGTAGTTAAAGACTTCGGTCTCTTGCTTGCGGGGTTCGGTCCCTGATAAGCACTTTTAATTTTTCGGAGCTTCGTGCATTTTACCGTTCCATTTCACCGTTAAATTAAGTGCTATGTAACTGACATAGCACTTAATTTAACGGTGAAGAGGAACATCGTGACGAAACCTGCATGCCTGAGAGTTCTACATAATGTTTTCAAAAGTTGTGTGAAAACTGTCAGTCTGCCCTTGCCCAGCGAGGTGGACTACGACCTTAACCCTTCTCACTCTGAGAGGAGATATACTGTGATCATCATCACGATCAAATATACGTTAGCAAAGCTAAGTAAAAGTGTGTGTCTACTAAAAATGATGTTTTCCAGGTAATAAGACGTTGAATATGAATGCTTCAGGAATATCTAATGTTGGGAAAACTAATCTTAAGCTAGAAATCGGTGATGGCACTGTCAATATACCCGGACTTCAAAATTTACTCTCGGGTAAGAAGTAACTCAGTATGGGAGGTAGCGTTATTCATGGCCAATTTGTTTAACCGATTTCGATGAAAGGTGGCTTGCATCCCAGGGATCCAGTCTACTTTTTGTCTCGAAAAATCAAAGAATTCCTGTGGGATTTAAAAAAGAAATCTAAATCCATGTAGACGAAGTTGAGCAGCATCTACTTGGTTCAAAGATAGCTTGCATCCCAGAGACGGGCATAGGCTATTTTTTATCCCGTAAAATTAAAGAGTTTCTATGAGATATTCGGGCATCATATACTTAGGTATCAATGTAAAAGTGTGTGTCTGTCTATATTTTGTCTGTCTGCTAATCATGGTCCACCTGTTTAACCGATTTTGATGGATACAGAGAAAGCTGAATCCCGGGGACGCACATAGATTTGTCCCGGAAAATCAAAGAGTTCCCACAGGATTTTTAAAAACGTAAATCCACGCGGATAAAATTATTGCGGATGTCATCTTGTGCTGAATAAAATTCAATAATAAAACCTTTGGTTGTTTTATAGGTTCATCATTTCTCCGTGCTTTATGTGAAAACCGAAATGCAGCCGACCCAAAACTAGAACCATCACAACCGCCAGAATTACCCAAAATCGTTGACATTTCAAACGACGACCGTAGAAGTAAAGGGTCTAGTAATAAAACTAATTCAACTCCTACAAGTGTTAATAGTGTTAATAATTCTACTTCTATTACAAGTGACAATAAATCACCAACAACGGTTGTATCTGTACAAAATGAGATCAGGCAAGGTGTTCCCGAAGCAAATGTTCAAAATGCGATTCCAATATTAAATCGATTGTAAAATGGAAACAGTTTTTTATTTGATAGTAATAAGTTCTGACTGCAATCTCACCTGATAGTAAAATGACAACGCAATCTAAGATAGAAGCGTCTAACCCGGAAGGGCCATGGCAGTTTTAATAAACCCCAAACCCTTAATTATACCCTTGGGCTATCTAATGATTGAATTACCAATATTCATAACCACATTATGTTTGGGGTATAATTGAATATGGAATTTGATAGACAGAATTCTTATTTCCTTTCACACATGAAAGCAAAATAGGAATCTTATTTTCTCTGATGCGGAAATAAGATTCCAGAGTGGTTTCAGTAAAATTTTGCGGTCACATCTACTCGTAATACGTAAGTTTGTGGTGGCGTGAATTTCACTGGAACTTCTCGCTCGGATTTTCGAATACGGATCCGAAAGGCTTCTAGGTTTTATTTCCCGTCCGTGTAAATTGCATGAAATGCTTGGAATGTTCATGGTCCGCAGAGCTAGTTTATTTGAAAAATTCGAGTTATCGTTCAGTTTATACAAGCTGACCCGTCTTGGCTTCGCTTGAGTGAAATGACTGAAAATCCTTTTTTTGTCTATGATATTATAGAAAAACCTACGAGTACAGGCTAATACTTCCATTTTCGAGATATAGCGGTTTGAGTAATAGTTGATTGATGTCAGTTAGTCAGTTTCTCCTTTTATAATAGAAAAAAGAAAATAGGAAGAAGTTTGGATAGTACGTACTTTAACTTATTATAAACTAGCTGATGCCCGCAGCTTCGCCCGCGTGGATTGGTCAGATCCCCTGCAGCATCAGGATTGAGGAGTTGGAATCCAAATTTTTTATGAAACAATGTCGCAAAGTTCCTCTATCGATTAAAAAAAAAATTACGCAAATCGGTTCAGAAATCTCAGAGATTTCGGTGTACATAGGTAGAAAAACACAACTCCCTTTTTGAAAGTCGGTTAAAAAAGTAGCCTATGTTACACCCTGGTCAATCCTCTACTTGTCTGTGAAAATCCCGTCAAAATCGGTTCAGCCGTTCCAAAGATTAGCCTTTTCAAACAGACAGACAGACAGACAGACAGACAGACAGACAGACAGACAGACAGACAGACAGACAGACAGACAAAAATTTTAAAAACGTGTGATTCAGTTAAGGTATCGTTCAAATAACCCTATGAGCTTAATATGAGGTAGTTATTTCGAAATTACAGACAGACACTCCAATTTTATTTATTAGTATAGATACACAGTATTTGAAATTAAGATTAGAGAGATAAGGCAAAAATTGCTAGCTTGATCTACATACTCTTTATCAAACTACTATACTCTTTATCAAAAAGTATTAAAGTTTAATACATTATAATTTAAGTAATCATAGTGCGCTATAAAATAGATATCTTTTATGAATAGGAGTATCATAGATATAAATTTTATATGGAAAATCCTTAGTAGCGCACAATTTAACCCGCTTCCCTCTTGTGTCGGGGAGGTGGTCTGTGGTCGGGGTCCTTAATCTTATGAAGCTCCAGTCTTTCTATTTGCAGACGAATGTTGCAGAACTGTATTTTTCTAGTAGCCACTTGGACGTTTCATTTCGAACTTTAAAATGCTCTTTTCAGCTAACGATGTTACGGTTGAACTTTAAAAATAAGAAGGCGTTTTGATAATAAAAACAGATAGATATACAACTTACAAGTAACAAATGTAAATTAAAAATTTATAACATCCCCGACAAGTGAAGGTTACAGTAACTAGAAAAGAGCTGATAACTTTCAAACGGCTGAACCTATTTTCTTGGATTATAGCTAAGTACACTCTCGATCAAGCCACCTTTCAAACAAAAAACTAAATTAAAGTCGGTTCATTAATTAGGAGCTACGATGCCACAGATAGATATACAGATACACACGTCAAACTTATAACACCCCTCTTTTTGGGTAGGGGGTTAAAAATTGGTCATGTGCGAGTCGGATTCACACACAATGGTTTGTCCCACAGTGCGGCGGCGGCGGCAGCGGCGGCGGCGGCGGCGGAGACGCTGGTGGGGCGGCGCGGAGGGCCGCCGCCGCTGCTGCGCTCCCGGACCCTCCCCGCCATCATCGCCCCCGGCTTCTCCATACTGCAGGCGCAGATCGATCCGCAACGCAGTGCCGGTAAGCATCAGTATTTAATCATCAAAACCGTATGAAATTCGGTACATCCGTTTCAGCTATGACACGTAGGCAAAGGCTATTCCGTATGTTAAAAAAAACAGATCTTATGGATTCTTATATGTATAATAGAAGATATTATTATGTATTGGACAAACTCTATACAGGATGTAACCAGAACGCTACCAGGATAGGTAATATAAGGACATAAGATAGGTACCATAAAAAAACTATGTTTTTTTTAAACCTTTATTTTTAAAAATTGACAACATATTGCAAATAAAACATCAGACCGACTCTAGATGTCAACGAACGTTCCATAAATAGGTCACTCGAAGTCAATGCCACGTCGTAGGTGGGCCATTGGTGGCATTGACCCGAGTTTTGCACGCTATACAATGTGGGTTTGAAAAATACTATCACTAAGATAAGAAAGACAACTTAGATACAAGATAAGGTTTATTGGCTTGGATTGTGTTAAGGTAGTATATTAATATCGCAATAGCAAAAACCAGCATTCTGGCCAGCCTGTATTATCTTCGTAGGTATGATTTATTACTTCGCCGCCGATCCAAAAAGAGGGGTGTTATAGGCTTGACGTGTGTGTCTGTGTATCTGTGTTTCTGTGTATCTGTCTGTGACATCGTAGCTCCTAAATTAATGAACCGATTTAAATTTAGTTTTTTTTGTTTGAAAGGTGGCTTGATCGAGAGTGTTCTTAGCTATAATTCAATAAAATTGGTTCAGCCGTTTGAGAGTTATCAGCTCTTTTCTAGTTACTGTAACCTTCACTTGTCGGGGGTGTTATAAATTTTTAATTTACACTTGTATAATTTTTTGTCATCTTTCAGATCTACGGATTTTATTCTGTGAATTCAGTCCCCTAAAAAGGGATCATGTAAAACTACCCCTTCTTTAATCAACAAAGGGGATGGTTACAACAAAGACATGCCGCAATGCAATTATCTTGGAAATACACAATTACTGTGGGAAGCTCACTGAATTATATTATGCTAATATTGTGTCACACCGACGCGAACTCTATAGCGTATCGTATTATGTAAATTGCGATTTGGTCTCTATTGAAATTGTGCCATTCATAATTAAATCTTTTCTCAAAATGTCAGATGAAAGAACACGTAAACAAAGTGTATCTGTAATCAAAAACGACTAAGATGCGTCAATTGACAGTTTCTTATAGATAATAATGCTATATATTACCCGTAATAACGTAATATAGTGCCCGTAACATAAATACGAAAATTGTACTTTGTTTGCTTTGTTTGTTGGTTTCTCCTCCAATCACGTTGCAACAGAGCAACGGATCAACTGATTTTTGGAGGGGTATAAGCCCTAATTCGCACGAGCGTTAAAAAAGTGTTGCTATATACAAAGTGCGCGTTAAAAAGCGTTAACGTGTGAACAGATACTTGGGAATGCATTTGTTCTATTTTGAACGCTTTTTTGACGGACGTTAAAAAAGCTCTCGTGCAAATGAGGCCTTAGAGTTAAATAAACACCTGGAGAGTGACATAGGCTACTTTTTATCCCGAGTTCGACGGGATTTTTAAATACCTATAATCTATATCAACGCGGATGAAATCGCGGGTATTAAGTATTAACGTTCAAGAATTGGTAATTTAATAGAATTATTGCTTAACTTTTACCCTTTGCTAAATAAATTATTACCAAAGTAAACAATGTTCACTAAATCCACTGGAATCATCAAGATATATAAACTAGTTTCAAACGACTTTAAAACTATGCCCTCGGCTCGCGTGCTTTAAAGCTGTTTTACTTGATGGTATTCGGAGGGTGAGCTTATAATACATGCGATATAAAGGTGTTTTCAGACAGATACATGCCAGTTCTATGCAGTTAGAACTTCTAACTGCATCCCTACATGCATAGTCTTCGATGTTATATGATGATAGACATCCACTGCAGTCTGTTGTAAATATTTCCACACGCTTGAGACTGTTCAATTTTAATTAACTTCGGCTAACTCGCCAACAAACTGCTGTGCAGTTTGGCGAGATATAGTTTTAAGGAATTTTTGTGCGCTGTGGTAAATGAAAAAAAAAGACTACCTTCTAATAAAATATTTGCGCCTTCTCATCCAAACTACCATAGATAAGGTTTGCGCTATACTTAAATTCATTAGTTTCAAAGACAGCTAAATAACATTCTTTTTACAGAACGAAATATATACCTACACTCCGTGTGTAAGCGCTCTAATCTAAAAAAAACGAGTCTGAAACCACTTAATTTCAGGCTTTCGGCTATCTTCCCACGCAACTGGCTCTAATTCCGAACTACTTGATCTTTTCCATCCTTTTACACTCGTAAAAGAAGCCGAAACATTGGCGTTGCGGCGTGGATAAATTACTCCTTAGCACAGTTTTACGATTCCTTAGCCTTCTTTGCCTTAACGTATTACCGGTGCTTAATCAGTGTCTACTTACATAAATAAAATAATAAGGCTGCCTTTGCATGTTTTTTTTTCAGACATTTTTAAAGGGTTATTATAGGTAAGCTTTGATAGCCTAGTTGTTAAAACATCGGTTTCGCATTCGGGAGGTAGGAGATTTAAACCCGGGCACGCACTTCTAACTTTTAGGATCGATAAATAATTATTTATTATTGAACTCATATCAGGGGCCCTACTACCACCGCTAAAAGTAATAATGTTTCAATATTGTTTTGACAATTTCATACAAGTTTTATATGAAAATGTCAAAACAACATTAAAACTTTACTACTTTAAGCGATGGTAGTAAGGCCCCAGTTTCTAGTTTTCAACCCATCGCACCGGAGTGCTGAATCGTTTGAAGGTATGGCTTTGCCGGTAGGGTTGGTTACGGCCGTAGACCAAACAGACCAGATACAATTTAGAAATTGTATTGTACTCGTAAGTGTATTGTTCCTGCCGGGAATTGAATCAGGACTTACAAGGCCTCAATACTGCGCCAGGGAAGTCCTCGAGGTGAGGGCTTTAATATTCCCTCATTCTCTAAACGCTGAATATAATTTTCCTCAAAAGGAAAAGGAACCATTATAAAGATCACTTCGTTGTCTGTCTGTCGTGTCTGTCAAGACTCATCAAAGGAATGAAAACCTATAGGTATACGCTGTTCCTATAGAGTACTTCTCGTTGACCTATAACCATGTGGCAGGTAGCAATGTCAGCACAAGCAAAGGGGAAATTCCGTGAAAACTCTGAATTTGTAGTTACACCACAAAAAATAAATAGTGTTTTTTCTCGTACGATGGTACTGTAACCCTTCGTGTACAAGTTCAACTCGCATTTGGCCGGTTTTTGTGTATAAGCCCTAAGGTGCATTAAGTATCAAACAAGATGAAAACCTTTTACGGTGTCCAATAACTCTTAAAGTTGAGTTTCATTAGAGGGGTTCGATAGAGGATGCCTTTTGTTATTTTTCCTTTATAAATTGTGTTGTTTGCTACACTGCAGTGTAATGGGTTTGCTCATTTACCTTGCACGTGTTGCATTAAAGTTTTTCTTGCAAAACGGAAAATATTTTCTTGGAAAGCAGAGAGTTGTTAGTTGTTATAGAAGCAGCAATTTTAGTGTTTAGACTGAGTGATACCTACACATGTAAAAAAGAATTATCCTGACTAACTGACTAACTGATCTATCCACCTACATCGCTGGGGATAGAAACATATGAAGGACGTACTTACGTGCTCACTAAGACAGGGTTTTTGGAAATTCCACCTTAGTTTTAGAGAGTAGAGTCCCGTAGAGTTAGATAAGGGACGAAAATTTAAAAGTGTCAAAGTCTGTTTGCAAATTATATCTCACACCAAAGTCTGTAAATAATGTTCTGCTAAGATAATAAAGATTTATTTATTTATCTACCTATCCATGAAATTTTGGATTTCGTGTCAAAGTCAAGAAATACGTGTTTCGGGTTTTGTGGGATTTGCACCCCCTCACCGGATTTTAAAAAATAATTATGTGGAATAAAGATTTTAAATAAATAAATAATATGAACAAATTAAATTAACCACAACTAAAATAGAATTCAAAATAGCGTGCCAGACATTGTGGTGAATTTAAGAAGTGTTGTAAAAAATTGGAATCGGAAAGAATAAAGTAGCTTATTCTAATAGGATAAGGACTTTCACTTCACAAACATTTTTATATAAAAGGATTTTAAGGAGCTCGGAAACAGTGGAACACGGACGTTGACTTAAAAACTTTTTTTTCACTTTTTTGCCAAATTCCGCTAGTTATAACTTCTAAGGGAGAGTTTTAATTTATTTTCTTTCCAAGTTCGGAAAACACCTGCGAATTTTTAAAATAAAAATACTTGTTAGAAGTGGTTTCAAAGTTACCTAGTTTTTACCTGCAGTTAAAGAAAATTTGTCACGTTTCATGAAACGTGAATTTGTTTTATTTACAAATGGAGACTTTTATATTTTTCAACGGAAAATTTAGTTTAAGTTCTCTAAATTTTCTTTTGAATAATATGAGAGTACGTAACATAGTTTTACCGGAGTGAAAATTCAAAGTAGATGGTAGATCTAAGTTTTTTGACCTTCAATGCCTGAAACTGAACTGAAGTAATGCTTTGCTTTTGTCGAGTGTCCTACGATTCCTAATTACCTTTTTGGCGTTTCGTCATCTACTTACCTTAAGTAAAATCGCAGTGAAACTTTAGAAAAATATCAAAAGAAACCTCTCAAGAACTTTTAACTTAGTTTAAAATATGGTAAATGTCCATTTACTGTTCAAAGTAGGAATTTCTTTCAGTTTCCTCCGAGTCAGTCTGCATATTTCACGGCCTGTATAATCCGTATCCCGTGGCAGGTCATTAAAATTCAAGCTCGTATTACGTAAACAGTCCGTGGCTTCACTAATGTCAATGTAAATCTAACATTATGTTAGTCTAGTCTAACAAAAATTTTTTTTAAAATAATATAATTATAACAAATGTAAGTACTTAAATTAAAAATTTATAATACCCCCGACAAGTGAAGGTTACATACAGTAACTAGAAAAGAGCTGATAACTTTCAAGCGGCTGAACCGATTTTCTTAAATTATAGCTAAGAACACTCACGATCAAGCCACCTTTTAAACAAAAAAAACTAAATTAAAATCGGTTCATTAGTTTAGGAGCTACGATGCCACAGACAGATAAACAGATACACAGATACATATGTCAAACTTATAACACCCCTCTTTTTGAGTGGGGGTTCAAAATAGCGAGCAAACGAGCGGGCGGATCACGTGATGTTAAGTGATTATCACCGCCCATGAGCATTTGCAGTACGAGAGGAACCGCCAATGCATTGCCGTCCTATCAGGAATTTGTTGGTCCGCTCCTTGAATAACCCCATGTTGTAATGTAATGGAAACACCGCAGAAGGGAGTTGATTCCACAGTTTGCATGCAAAAAAGATCTGCCACAACGGGCGGACGAAGTGCACCAGGCGTCCAGGTGGTGAGGGTGAAATTGCTTGCGGTGGCGTGCGGTGCGGTTGTGGAAAAAGAAAGGTGGAATGAGCCTTCTGTATAGAACCTTCAGTGTCAGTAAATAAACTCGCCACTAAAGATGGTGTAATCAAGGGTAATGCTTCGATTCAGTTGGCGGTCAAGTAAAAAGAAAAAACCGGCCAAGTGCGTGTCAGACTCCGCGCGATGGTTCCATACCTTGGAAGAATACGTGTTATTATTTTGTTGGTCAAATTAACTGCAAAATGTAACAAAACTAACTAAATTAAGGTTTGTTAATATTATTAACCCCAGACCCAAAAATAGGGATGTTATAAGTTAGACGTGTGTATCTGTGTATCTATGTATCTGTCTGTGGCATCGTAGCTCCTAAACTAATGAACCGATTTTAATTTAGTTTGTTTTGTTTGAAAGGTGGTTTGATCGAGAGTGTTCTTAGCTTTATAACTAAGAGTTATTTATATTATAAGAGTTATAGTTTTAGTTTGGATTATTCCAAGAAAATTGGTTCAGCCGTTTGAAAGTTATCAGCTCTTTTCCAGTTACTGTAACCTTCACTTGTCAGGGGTGTTATGAATTTTTAATTTACACTTGTACACTTCCTTGTTCTTCCTAGGTTATCGGGAAGTATTCCCTATGGGGTTTAATTTATTTACGAGTATCAAATTATACGGCATAAATAGTACTGTGTGAGTAAAACTTTAGAGTATTTCGTTTTATGTATTTTCTTCGCAGGTACGGTAGGTGATTTGAGATTTCTGTCGAAGTCTTACATTTCTGAATACATAAGCGTTCCGTCGTTCAATCTCGGAGAAAATACTGTACATTTTGGCGACAATGATAATACTTACGTATTCATGAGGCAAAAATGCCATTTTCTTAACATATAGTTATAATATATCTTGATCTAATATGACGTGACGTAATATGATTATCTTTTATCAAGGCGTACCTATCTATACCTAAAACATTATTATAATTAGATGAGTTTCTATATTTTCATACCTACAGTCACCAAATTCAGCTTCGTATGTCCATCCAAGTTACTTCAGGCCTTGACTTGAGAAGTTAAGTACGAAGTCTACCAACTTTTCGCCCATGGCAGCTAACCTCAACGAAGACTGTATAATAATATATCCAGTATCCACAACGCAGGAGGTATTATTAGTTATAGTCTGTTCAAACACTCTCTAAGTCTTCTCTCTCAAGTAGAAAACTACAGAGCGCACTTTGACTTTGCTTAGACTTAAGTTTTAGTTAAAGCGAGACAGATTTATTCCAGCGGTATAACGCTGTCTCGTTTTAACAGTCTGATGAAACGGCAATCCGACACGACCGGAGGAAGATCAGGCGCAGGATCGACGGCTTTATGTGTTCTCTGAGGCACAAGAAAATAATACCAACTTCACAACTCTGGGCTACTGCTGAGAATTTTTTGACAGATAAACTCAATTAATTTTTGTCCCGATACGTGTGATTTTTAGTCAAATAACCTTAATTTTGGAGATATAAATACTAACTTGAACAACTCATTTGGCTTTTGATTGTTGGTCAAAGTAACCGTACGTTATTTTAACCCTCTGTCATACAGCCAGACCTTCGAATTCACCCTATGCTGGCACAGTAAGCAAACTTTTATTATAAGATCTTACATAATCTCCAGTTATAAAAACGATCTCTATAAGGAAAATGGCAAAATTTCAATAATATCCACGGCTAAAACTGAAATAACGTCTCACAGTGATGCTGAGTACAAATAACGCTATTTGCAAGTATAAGTGGCTGGCGGTGATCCAAAGTGTTTTTTGCGACGGTTTATAGCACGGCTATATTATTTTCGAGACAATTAAACTTGTTTCATGAACCCTATTTTGTTTTAATGTGCACTGTGGCATTTACCTTGACGACTCATTTACAAATAGTCACGTTTTCGTCTAAGAATACCTTAAGAATACCTACTTACAAGAGTAAACTATGCATAAAGAGTCATCACAAGTTGACTAATCAATTAATCACACCCCTCCCGTAATATTATGTAAAATATAAATGTTGAAATGAAGCTAAAAGTACTTTACTACAAAAAAAGGTCTTTTGTCTACGTGATATTTAAGAAATACAATCTTTGGTGAACGCATGTGCATTTTACAGAATGAAAACCTTAGCTCTTGTTCTTTAAAATGCATTTAAATGTTGTAAGTATACCTAAAAGCAGGCTTTACTTTGCGGAAGTCAATAATATTTTTGTAGTGGGAGTGCGGGTGGTGCATATCGCATGCTGCATGTTGCACCATACAGATTTCTGTTTCAGTGGATTATAGCAACACAGGTATTAAAAAAATCTTTAGATAGAAAGGTAAAATTAAGTATAAAAATAGACACATTATTATCTCTCTTTGAAAGATATTCCTGCGTACGGCTTTAATTTTCCATAGCAAAGCGTTCCTCTTGCCATTTGACCCTCATTAATATTATGTTTGCATGGAAATGACAGGTTCCAAGGGTCTAACGGCGCACAAACCTATTTTACGGGGAAAACTCCAATTATAATATTTTAAAATACAATTTTTCAGGCTGAATCCCTATGCAGCTTGGTCCTCGAGGACACAAAGAATGAATCTTTTTACGGATGTTAGGACTCCGTCGAAGGAGGAGTAAAATGTTAATAAATATCACCCCCGAAACACAAGATATAAACTTCTTACTTTAATTGGTTTCATGGTATTCGACTGACCTAGACTGGACTGGACCGAACCGGATTGGACCGATCTGATCAAGTTCAGTCCTGTCAAAATTCATCATCATCATCATCATGATCAACCTATTGACGGCTCACTACAGAGCACGGGTCTCATCTCTGAGTGAGAACGGTTTTGGCCATAGCTTACCACGTTGGCCAAGTGCAGATTTGCAGACTTCACTCCACTTAGAGAACAGTATGGAAATCTCTCAGGCACGCACGGTTAAAATTAACATGCACTATCGGGCGTCCTCCGATGCGACGCCTCAATATTTTTTTAGAGGTATTTTTATGGGAAAGCGAGCATGGAAACTTTATTTTGTTTTTGTTTTTCTCTATATTATATCACACTAATATTATAAAGGAGAAAGTTTGTATGTGTGTGTGTGTGTGTGTATGTTTGTTACTCCTTCACGCAAAAACTACTGGACGGATTGGGCTGAAATTTAGAATGGAGATAGATTATAGCCTGGATTAGCACATAGGCTACTTTTTATCCCGGAAAATCAAAGAATTCCCACGGGAATTTTAAAAAACCTACATCCACGCGAACAAAGTCGCGGGTGTCAGCTAGTACGTAATATCATGATGACGGCTCGTAGAACATGTACAGGTACATGCTTGACGATCATTATCATATGATACATTGATTTTTAAAGAGCCATCCCTAAGGATATGATAGGTATGTCTCACTTCCTAGGAATCCAATATACCTACTCACATACGTTTTTAAGATCATTCAAACTGCAAACAAATTCGAATGTCGTAAAATTCGAATTCGACTTGAAAAGTACGTAAATTGGAAGAGCTTCGGATAACCTTGGAATATCTATTTAGGCGGGTCTAACATATTCTGCCTATAAGGAGTCGAATTACACGAAAGTTTTAGGGTTTATTGCGAATTCTGCCAGTTTTATTACCCTGTGGTATGATACCCTCTTGATATTGAGTTGACGCCCCGGGCGGGGCCCTGGAGAGCTTCCAAGCTTGATGCAGGTAAATGGCATTTTTCCACCCAAATAAAAATAACAACGTGGACGTGGTATCATAGATATCGCTGATAAATAATGCAATAGGTATTATCTAAGTGTATCACACTAATATTATAAAGGAGAAAGTTTGTGTGTGTGTGTGTGTATGTTTGTTACTCCTTCACGCAAAAACTACTGGACGGATTTGGCTGAAATTTGGAATGGAGGTAGATAATATCCTGGATTAGCACATATTCTACTTTTTATCCCGGAAAATCAAAGAGTTCCCACGGGATTTCGAAAAACCCAAATCCACGCGGGCGAAGTCGCGGGCATCGGCTAGTAATCCATATCAGTAGATCAACGTAATCGTTCTTCCCATTGGTTACTTAAAAAGTATGATCGTTCAAACAAAACGAAAAATATATGAGAAAAATAAGAGTGGAATAGAATAGATTTTTATTCAAATTAACTTTTACAAGTGCTTTTGAAGGCACAGGAATTCTATAAATGAATCCATAGATAATGCAAATCATCCCTCTCTGTGTGCCTTATACTTGCCAAGTGGTAACGGATTTCTATATATAACTGTCCAAAACAATTTATTAGTTTATTTTTAAATATTATGTGTGACACACATACAAATGGGCTGAACAAAACTATACCTAAGTACTTGTAACTATACCTAAGAACCATACCTAAGAAACCCTAAAAAAATGTAGAGACCAAACTGCAGATCGCTACGCCGATCTTTGGCATAATCGGATGTTCGGGCTCTTATGTTATAGCTGAAATATCCATTCATACTAAGTTTGATACGAGAAAAGACCACTATTGGTGAACAGGTAGGTGTGGGCACACCTTAGTGTTTTATATCGAAACTAGAGGATGCCCGCGACTTCGTCCGCGTGAATTTTGTTTTTAAAGATCCCGTGGGAACTGTTTGATTTTCCGGGATAAAATGCCTATGCCAATTACAGGGGCGCAAGCTACCTCGGTACCTTTCATACAAACCGGTTAAGCGAATGGGTATTTGGGAATCCCGTGGGAACTCTTTGATTTTCCAGGATAAAAAGTCTATGTCCGTCCCCGGGATATAAGCTAACCCTGTACCAAATTTCGTCAAAATCGGTTAAACTGTTGAGACGTGAAAAGGTAGCAGACAGACAGACAGACAGACACACTTTCGCATTTATAATATTAGTTTGGATTAAGAAGTAAAATAATAAAACGTTGTCATTTAAAGGTGACCCTCGGTCAAGGGTGAAATTAACCCTGTTCCGCGGGATGGAATTAAATGTTTTGCACTGGACACTGGACGTTTGACAACGTCGGGGTAATAAAAGGAGCTCTATGTTTTACAGGACGTCCGGTACGTGGGTGAAGCGATAAGATCCGATGGGAAATTACTTGTATAACTTTTTTTTTTAAGTACAGGACTTGCTTGACGATAATCATGCACCTCAAAACCCATGTATATCAAAAAATATTATTCTTTTAATGAATTATCCTATTTCGCCATTAGGGCAAAATAAGACAAAGCAAATGCTAGAGTAAATAAATTAATAATATAGTCACGCATTTATTTTGTATTTGAATGTATTATAATTATTGAAGTTTAGTCCTAAGATAAATCCACTGGTCTCTCCAGTCCTGGCGTCCCAATGCAAATACATAATATAAAGAGCCTCGATAGCTCAACGGTTGAGGAGCGGACTGAATTCCGAAAGGTTCGCGGTTCAAACCCCACCCGTTGCACTATTGTCGTACCCACTCCTGGCACAAGCTTTACGCTTAATTAGAGGGGTAAGGGGAGTATTAGTCATGATAAGTGTAAGGTTATTTATAAAAAGTTGATTTGAGTTGTCAAAAATAATATAAAATTATTAATTTAGCTGATGAAGGTAGTTTGGTAAAATCGATATTTGGCTCATTCGATGTCATACAATCTGTTACTAGGAGGCCGACAAGATTGAACTTGCATAAATACGGGTGTTTTGAAGGTTTTAGTTCAGTCTCCTTCCGAGATTCGGAGCGATATCGCATATTTTCGGTATTTGGATTGTGAACTGAATAATTAGATGTTGTGATAGCAATCACGCTCTAATTAAATTATTTATTTTGGCATTAGTTTGTTCAGATTATAACTCTCGGATAACCTTACACATTGAACTAGTGTTTTTTTGTGTTGGTTTTGGAGAGGACATTCCAATAATTCGATAAAAATATTTAAATAATACCTGCTTTTCTGAGTGACGCCAATAATTCAGAAGCGGGACGTGTCTCACGTTGTCTTAATTTCGCTTTGGTATCTTTTTGTAAACAACCCACATTTGATTAAAATTTTTACTGAGTTTGATTTGGTGATTAAAATTTTTAGTTTTTTTTTAATAATTTTGTCTTTTGTGAATTGGAAAGTAATTTGCAATGAGTGGTTCAGATTTTGTATACATCGAATGAGAAGTTAGTCGTTTGGATTTATTGTTGACTTGATATTAAAACTGAGAGTTCGGCAGTTCAAGGGTAGGTTTTAATGATTTGACGGAGGGCAGGATAGCCCATGATTTGGATTTGACTTAGGGCAAGGAAGCCCGCGACTGACATGACAAGATTATTTAGAAACACGAGGGCGTGTTAAATTCAGGACGGCCGAACTGTAAGGTTATTTATAAAAAGTTGATTTGAGTTGTCAAAAATAATATAAAATTATTAATTTAGCTGATGAAGGTAGTTTGGTAAAATCGATATTTGGCTCATTCGATGTCATACAATCTGTTACTAGGAGGCCGACAAGATTGAACTTGCATAAATACGGGTGTTTTGAAGGTTTTAGTTCAGTCTCCTTCCGAGATTCGGAGCGATATCGCATATTTTCGGTATTTGGATTGTGAACTGAATAATTAGATGTTGTGATAGCAATCACGCTCTAATTAAATTATTTATTTTGGCATTAGTTTGTTCAGATTATAACTCTCGGATAACCTTACACATTGAACTAGTGTTTTTTTGTGTTGGTTTTGGAGAGGACATTCCAATAATTCGATAAAAATATTTAAATAATACCTGCTTTTCTGAGTGACGCCAATATAAGCATGACTAATATTCTTTCTTAATAAAAAAGGTCTTAAGGAGTAGAACCTACCTATTGGTTTTTTTCGCCTGTGTTAGGGACGATACGCAGAGAAATTTTCAGCTTTTATAAAATGACGACTGTCTGGTCCTCGCTGGCTCTTAGTCCATACAACCAAAATTTGTTGCTATTAAAGGTAAAGGCTAGTAATATAATAAAACACCTATTTAATATGAATCCGGTCTACATCATAGGTATCCGTACAAATCCTTTTATGGGGGTCGCATCAGCAGTATAAGGATAAACGAACCGTCCTTATTTACGACAAGGACTAGCGTGTTTTATTACCCTGTATAAGGAAATAATAATAAAACGTTAAAAGGATACGTGTATTTTTAAACTTTTTAAATCGATTGCGCGTATATACCACAACATAATATTGTCTGTTTTGAAGAATCATACTGAAGCCGACATCAGCGATGACGCATGAGCTACTGGGCATATTTTAAAAAGCAGCTTTTGTAAATTTTGAAAAAACTACCCAAAAATATAAAGTTTTACAATAAATGGATTCTGTAAGTTTAATATAAGTTAAAAACTAAGGCTAAGGCGTAGAAATCATGACCACAGTACAAAAAAGAACCTGTTTCATGACCATCTGAAAAGAATAAGGTTAAAAAATGCCGTATAAGCTATTCAAAGTCTTCGATAACAATGTCGGAGGGTTGCCAGCGAAACATACATTAAAAAAAGTAGATTTTTCCAAAAAGTTACTATGCAAAATCTGATAACTTCTTTACTTTGTCGTAGAATAGAAAGTCATTCATCAAATATACCTAAGTAGGAAAACTTAATTCAGACTTTATAATGAATGAAAGTATTACACTTCAGCAAAATTTCACATGTTATTTGTAGACGATATATTATTTCACTGTCTCTGTACAGTCCCTTGAGAGTAAGTATAATATAAATTGAAATGTGTGCAAATAACTTCTAACTCCTAATATGAAACATTGCTGAAGGCAATATTTTATTTGGCAGCTAGAAATTAGGTTTACACGTACACGTATATTCTACAAAACATCTACGAAATTTTAGTACCGAATGTAAATAAAGTGAGTTGAATTACTTTCCTAGGTACAAAATTTCAGCACCTCACAAGTGGAAGAGATGTCAGAATACCTACACTCTAACTTTTTGAGTTATATTGTGTGTTTTAAGCAATTAAAATACTTATACTACGATATACTACGATACCTCGTGTGGAAATTTACACCAGAGAATTATCTATAATGTTCTCAAAGGCCTTTACTTTTTCGGATGTAACATTCGCCATATTGGTTTTGTTCATATAAAATGTAGCATAAACTTGTCACTTCACTTGGACCCTAAAAATGAATACCGATTAACACCTCATTCATCAATATCGGTTCAGTATTTGGCTTGTACAGTGGAACATACATTAATACTTACATACATTCATAGACTGCTAAAATCACAACCCTTCCTTTTGGCTTTGACGCATTCAAGTAAAACTCACCGCCCTAAGTTGAAAGAGGATGCAATAGGTATTGAGTTTACAATTCTAATACTTTACCACTATTTGAAAATCCAGATTCTACTGAAAGGAAGCCAAATAACAGCTTTATTTGTTTCTCAATACCAAATAGGTATATCCATCTCCTCCATCCATCGCGTTGCATCTTACCTTAGCTTGTAGGTATCTCATTCATGATGCATGAGATAGAAGTCGAAGGAAAAGTAAAAGTACACAAACTTGCAGGTAAAGTTAGAAATAAAATTTCCCTCTGGCCTCTGGTAGAATATTACAAATTTTAGCCTATCCAAAATCAACATGGATCCTTTTCAAACAACGCGTGGGCGTTTGTAAAAAAATATGTCATCGTAGACTAACAGTATTCCATCTTACGGGCAAAGTGGATGATGAATTATTGTGACGCTATACGATATTAAAATATTTTTATTGTGTAATATTTCATGGGCAATATTCAGTTTGGTACTTTTTCTTTTTTGAGTAATGGTCCTAGCTCACTTAGGACTAACCTACATTAGCTTATTGACTCAAATAATATGACCTTATTCACTTAACCACCTCTCTGGTGCAGCGATGTACCCTTAAAAAGAATACCCTGGATTCAACTCCCGGCTGTGTCAATTTAGGCATATAATTATTTCAAAACTGGTCTACCTGAAGCGTTTCTGACCAGAGAGTCTAATTTAAAATAGGCTTCAGCTGTGGATACCGGAACCCACCATCAACACCAACACCATACCACCAAGCGATTTAGCTTATCAGTACGATACCGTAACCTATCCTTTAAACCCATTAGAGGTATGGGCTCAATAAACTGCCATATTTTTATTTTACTCGACTGCGGCGAATCCCAAAGGAGGGTTATGTAGGGAGGGATCTGTATTTATCTTTGTTCTTACAGGCAGTTATATGCCTATTCGTTCAACCGCGCGAATACAATTACTTTTATTTATAGTCGGGTGTGAGATGTTCATCTATCTTCCAGCTGAAGCCAATGTACCGGGCAATGTCAGTCCTGATATGGAGCGTGTTTCCAATGTTTTAGCTTTCAACGTCACGGCAACCACTTTCCATTTTACGTCTTACAACTGTAAATACTGAGCTAAAACTAACCGTTAACCAGGCTAAGCTCAATGTAGTCCAATATTTGAAAGCCTGAAGATAACGCTAATACTTGCATTTTGTTGGATTGGTTGATTTAAAATCTGGATGAAACGCAACTGTAGGAATCACAACTTTTATGTATTTATACGTAGCTGTAGGCGGTATTCAAGATAATCAGCGCATGATCATGGCTCAGTGATAACGTATGATCCCCCTAAGTTTAATCACACTAATATTATACAGGCGAAAGTTTTTGTGTGTGTGTGTGTGTGTGTGTATGTTTGTTACTCCTTCACGCAAAAACTACAGGACGGATTTGGCTGAAATTTGGAATGGAAATAGATAATATCCTGGATTAGCACATAGGCTACTTTTTATCCCGGAAAATCAAAGAGTTCCCACGGGATTTCAAAACCTAAATCCACGCGGGTGAAGTCGCGGGCATCGGCTAGTATTTAATAAATGACTTTCGTTGCTATTATTATTATTCTTTGTAAGAAGACGAAATTTTCTAAATATTGATATAAAATCGAAAATAAACAAAATGTATTAATTACATTTTTGCCATTTAATGTACCTACAAACGCAACCCCTACAAACCCCTACAAACCCTAGTTGACACTATGGGTGATAAAACACAAAATAAAACACAAAACACACGTGGAGGAGGTCTAAGCATCAGAAGATACGCTAATCGCAACATATATATAATATACTAGAGGATGCCCGCGACTTCGTCCGCGTGGATTTAGTTTTTTAAAGATCCCGTGGGAACTGTTTGATTTTCCGGGATAAATAGTTGCCTATGTCAATTGCAGGGACGCAAGCTATCTCGGCACCTATAAATCGATCAAGCGGACGAGTATTTAGGAATCCCGCGGGAACTGATTGTTTTTCCGGGATAAAAAGTAGCCTATGTCCTTCCCCGGAATGTATCCTAAGTCTGTACAAAATTTCATTAAAATCGGTTCAGTGGTTGAGCTGTGAAAGCGTAGCAGACAGACAGACAGACGCACTTTCGCATTTATAATATTATAGTATGGATAATAAAGTGCAAGATTTGAATTATCATTAATTTTATTTATTATTATTGCGCCATTATTTCAATTCAGAACGTTATAATCTATCGCGTCGGTCTAGTACAATGGAAAGCAACCTTTTCGCCAAGTTCTTTATAAAATGAAAAAGTGTGGACTGTAGATTCCTCGGTGCGGTTGATTGGAATTTTCTTTAGAAGAGAATTCATTAAATTGTGCCGCTCTGTCGAAACGGCTTGGATGGCGCGGATGCCTTGCTCAAAATAGAATTTTGGCAAAATGATTTATTCCTTTACTAGATAATTCGTCCTGGCTTCGTACGAGAAGCTTATCTTCTATTATTGTGGGTGTTATGCAAAGCTTCATCGTGAAATTATCTAAATTAAATTTATTTTAACATCTCCCTATTACACCCATCGATGTCATACACCATATTTTTATCTTCTAGATGATCCCCGTGTGGTTTGCGTGGATTTAGGTACCTTTTTAAAAATCCCATGGGAACTCTTTGATTTTATCTTTGTAATAAAGGATATTATGTCCTTCTCCGGTTTGCAAGCCATCTCTGTACCAAACGTTAAAATCGGTTATATTACGGCTGGGCCGTGAAAAGAGCAACCGCCGAGTTTCTTACTGGTTCTTCTCGGTAGGAACGGCATTCCGAACCAGTGGTAGATTATTTTGACAACTTTTTCAAAAGCACTCGTAAAAGTTTATTTGAATAAAATCTATCCAATTCTACTATTAAAGCTAGCGAACAGAAAGAAACAACATTATTAGTATGGATTATGATACTTATGCAAAGACTGTTCGGAAACAAGTGTAAATTAAAAATTTATAACACCCACGACAAGTGAAGGTTTCAGTAACTAGAAAAGACCTGATAACTTTCAAACGGCTGAACCGATTTTCTTGGATTATAGCTAAGATCACTCTCCATCAAGCCACCTTTCAAACAAAAAAAAAAAAACTAAATTAAAATCGGTTTATTAGTTTAGGAGCTACGATGCCACAGACAGATACAAAGATACATCAAACTTATAACACCCCTCTTTTTGGGTCGGGGGTTAAAAAGATTTATTGAAGCCGGCGAGACACTGAAGAGCTCTCAAACTGATGGTGAAATCCATCAAGGAGTTCAAAAAAGTTTAAATAAAGACGTGTTAATTGCGACTTTGTTTTTCATTCCAATCCTAAATCTATTAATTTTCCATAAAATATTATATTTACACAAATAGAATAGAATCTATCTCTTCTCTTTAATAAAATCTGTTGCTGCCACAAACCTGATACCCTGACAGTCTAATTTATTACATCGTAAAATTTAGAAACTGTGGCATTAATAACAAGACGTGGATGAAGATTCATCATTTTATTATTTGATAAAAGATTTGTGAGGACGATATTATATTTAAAACACTCATTATTTATAATTTATCCTGGATAAAAAAGAAAAAGTAACAGACAGCACAAATTAAAACTGATGAATGTATTATATTATTATATAAGTGGGAGTGACTAGTTAGGCTAATACAGATAAAAAAGCTGAATAAGGCATCATTATAAAAAATCTTGTAAAATTTTGGTCTGTGACAAAACTTACATTGGTCTTATCAGCAGTTTAAGGGTGCGTTTTCACTGAAGTGGAGATGAACGGAGTGTAAATTGCTGAAATGTGAAAAGAGGTGGGTATTTCCACCGAACTGAAGCAGAGCTGAACAGACAAATAAAAAGATTCCGACGAATTGAGAACCTTCTGCTTTTTTTGAAGTCGGTTAAAAACAGAGCAGCGACGAGCGGGTAGGTATATTATAATTATTATCGCGACTGCATTTGTCAGGTCATATATAAAACTCAGAGTCACTCAGCGAGCTATGGAGAGAGATAGCTTGGAGTTTCTCTACGTGATCAAATTAGAAATGAGGAGATCCGTAGGAGAACCAGATTAACCAACATAGCTCAACGGGTTGTGAACCTAAAATGGCAATGGACAGGGCACATACTTAGTTTGAAAAAACCGATAGATGTTGGGGTCCCAAGGTGCTAGAATAGCACCCTCACACCGAAAAGCACAGTGTTACAAGACCCCCACTAGGTGGACAGACGATATAATATCAAACTAGTGCAGGGAGCCGCTAGATTTAGGCGGCGCAAGACCGTGGTTTGTGGAAATCCGTCCCTGAAAGAGACTTATATCCAGCCCTGGACGTCTATCAGTTGATAATGATTTGATAATGATAATGATGATAATGATTGAGGCTCTTTTTTAAAGATTAGGCGAAGGCGAACAGGCGAAGTAAGTTAAAACATTTAAAAAATTTGGCTTTGGAATAGTATAAAATCGTTTGTGACACTTGCGCGGCCAATAAAACAATTTCACGACTTGACGAAAAGGTTTTATCAAGTAGTTTATGAGAGGGTCTCTCTCAATATCTCGATAACTATCTTTGGATCAAGTTACGAGTATATTTGAATTGGAAACTTTGATCTGATTCGACAGAATTACGCAATCTCAAGTACGGAACCTTGTTAGTCCTGTTTTAGTTGTGTAAGAGATGCATTTTGCAAGTTTATATAGAACTTCCGTGTTTTGCATTTAAAGGAGATCGTACTTAGCTGCCAATAGGAAAATGTCCTGTTGGACGCACGTGTTGTTGGTTAGATCGTAAGTAGGTAGTCAGGTGATATAGGCAGACACCTTTTTCATCGGCCACGGGAAAGAACAATGGTTGTGTTGGACTCCTACCGGCTAAAAATCTCACGAAGTTCCATACCACTGGTGGTGACGGAGCACGAGGGACTGAGAACGCCTCGTTACTCCACCAGCGGATGTCCGCCGCAGTAGACCCAGCCACACAACTTACACATACACCTACGGCAACGCAACCGTTCAACAGTTCTTCTTCAAGACGAAAAGCTACAGCTACAAGTGTAAATTAAAAATTTAAAACACCCCCGACAAGTGAAGATTACAGTAACTAGAAAAGAACTGATTGATAACTTTTAAACGGCTGAACCGATTTTCTTGGATTATAACTAAGAACACTCTCGATCAAGCCACCTTTCAAACAAAAAAAACTAAATTAAAATCGGTTCAATAGTCTAGGAGCTACGATGCCACAGACAGATACACAGATACACACGTCAAACTTATAACACCCCTCTTTTTGGGTCGGGGGTTAAAAATGGCTAAATCCGTTAAGGGACCCAAATAGATTGCCTCTCAATGACTATTGACAAGAGACATACTTAGTTCTTCAGTTTGTCTTAGATACCTACTCTGCGGCCATGGAGTTAGTTATTAGAGGAGTAGATTATTGCTACAAAATATTTACGAGAAACACCACCATTTATTCCACATTCTCCATTGTCAGAAGAGCTAAAGTTTCGTGCAAAGAATCAGCTAGGCTGTTCAGCGCGGTCATGCAGCTAATATTTTTGGTATCATTCGACGCGGGTCTTGTTTAGTAATCAGATTATGGGAGCTACAAGTTTAAAAAATAATAATTTGAATTTTTGACTAACTCAAACGATTTTTCTAACGTTTCGGACTATAGCGAGGCGCGTCCTTCTCATGTCTGTTTGAGGCGCACTGCTCATTACCCGAATTATTAACAGAAGAGTACCCACAGCTATGCCTCGAGCCTCTCCCATTCAAGTTCAAGATCCTTTATTCTTTTTCACAATAAAGACATTGCACAGACACAAAGTCCAAAGGGGGTGGGAAGTACGATAGGACGTCACACTAAACGCCTGTTATACCAGCGAACGATAAAATATAGAAATCCTCCGTATGCTCTATTACAGATTAGAAATCTCTACCGAACGGTAAATATAGGTATACCTACTCTACTCAAAGGTATTCTTTTAGAAAACGTTGCCATGCCGTTGCCCTTAGCGTCTGTCCAGACCTTAAGCAATTTCTCAGAATAAAATAAGCATCATTCTCATAACTCAATTACTGTAAATTACCCAGTATCACCGCAAACTCCACCAAATAAAATAAATCTCAAAAATATTATATTACAGGGTCTTCAAGATAATGTTTAGTCTCCCCTTCAATCAAAGAATCATCCCTTCAAAGATAAAGCGGGGGCTGAACTTTATTATCTTCAGACTGTGGCATAAGGTATAACCGCTTAGCGTACCTATCAATCATCATGATCAACCCATCACCGGCCCACTACTAAGTACAGGTCTCTTCTCAGAATGAGAACGGCTTAGGTCATAGCCCGCCACGCTGGCCCAGTATGGATTGGCAGTGTTTACACTTTTGAGAACATTATGAGAACTCTCAGGCATGCAAGTTTCCTTACGATGTTTTCCTTCACCGTTAAAGCAAGTGATAATATGTAGCTCCAAAGAGGGCACGTGCCCAGGATCGAACCCACGACCTCCCGAATTAGTCTATAGTCTGGATGGGTCTCTAAAGTCCAGACCCATCCAGATACCAACTTGGGTCAAAGTTGCTTAACAATCGCAATCGATTAATATCCGCTGTCACAACCAAGCCACACGTCTCACGGCTAGATAGTAGTAGCAATAAAGCTGCCATAATTTAATGGAGCTTTATGGTAAGAAAAAAAAACACGTCACAGAAAAAATTCTAGTAAGTAAATACGAAAATAAATCAATGTAATGAAAGTAATGAAACACCACTCTAGTAATTTCCGCAAAGGTTGCCCCGCAAATATCAGGGCTTTTTCTGTAATTTCTCATCCTTTCGCACGTAAAATGTGTGATTTTCTTCCAACTTAATCACTGTGTTATTTGACGTGGAACACGGTAGACTGATCGCAGTCAGCAATTTAAGGACCTTACGGGTTTTTCCCGAGAAGCCTTTAATCATTTATCACGTGTCGGGTAATAGAAAATGTCGAGAAAATGTGGGGAAAAAGCTAAAATGGGGAAATAGCTATAAGATAGTTTTGTATTGCATTTAGATAAACTGACTGACTCGCCTCAACTTCGTAGGAACATTTACAGAGAAATAATTTTATCTACTAGATAATGTTCGCGACTTCGTCTACCTGGGTCTTAAAAATCCCGTGGAAACTTTTTGACTGCCGGGATAAATCATAAAACGTATCGTATAGGTATTATATCAGTCCCTTTTATCTATACAATCTATATCTATACTAATAAATAAAATTGGAGTGTCTGTCTGTAATTTCGAAATAACTACCGCATATTAAGGTCATATGGTTATTTGAACGATACTATAACTGAATCACACGTTTTTAAAATTTTTGTCTGTCTGTCTGTCTGTTTGAAAAGGCTAATCTTGGGAACGGCTCAACCGATTTTGACGGGATTTTCACAGACAAGTAGAGAATTGACCAGGGAGTAACATAGGCTACTTTTTTAACCGACTTTCAAAAAGGGAGTTGTGTTTTTCTACCTATGTACACCGAAATCTCCGAGATTTCTGAACTGATTTGCGTCATTACTTTTTTAATCGATAGAGGAACTTTGCGACATTGTTTCATAAAAAAATCCAACTCCTCAATCCTGATGCTGCAGGGGATCTGACCAATCCACGCGGGCGAAGCTGCGGGCATCAGCTAGTAATAAGTATTTATATGGATAGATCTCACCACTGCGCTAGGAATCTCATCCAAACTAACCACTTATAAAATTAACCCTCAATCTTCTTATAAGCCCAAAATTCCCTACTGGAACGTTAAGTAAGTAGGCACATTGTTTTAAATATTTAATCGCCCGCTAAGAGCTTTCTTGCTATCATCTGCGTATGACACCCGTTACTTGAGGCGTAACTCAAGACAAGCACTTGATAACTCGACAACGTGTAAAATTATAGCCGTTGTTTTACCTACAGTTTTCGTCAATTTATTTGTCTTTTTTTCCGTATATCATGTGTAATGCTCATGTCCCGTCCCATCCAGTACCTAATTGTGAAGAGCTCTGCACTCAAAATTGTAGACGAGTATTTTTTTTTTATCTCTCGTCTGGCTTTACAAAGATTAGCCAATGTCACGTTTGTAGTTATTTGTAACAAGTTAGTTAAACTATTCAAGTATGGACCCCGTCTGTGCTGGCACTCGCCGACATACGCACGGTACCCCTTTAGAGCGCTTTTCAGTCAGTTTTAACAAAAAAAAAACACTCCAAAAAGGCAGAGCACGCCCGCCAGCTAACACCAACACAGAGAAAGTCCGACGAGTATTTATATCTGGGGCACTACAATTCAGCTAGATAGGTCCATTGTCGAGGAAGACGGAGAACCTCTTCTCAAAGACAGTTGGATGCCACAGATGCTGAACAGCGAAGAGGGGTGGAATAAGGGTTCAAAAGTGCTTCAATAATGAGACAACATGTGAGAGACGAACGGCCTAGGCAAAAGAAGCCTGGCTGGATAGCTCCTTTCAGAGAGATTTGTGCATTGCAGTACTGGGAAGGACGGTCAGAGAAGGCAGGAGGTTTTAATCGGTATAGGTTACCGAGAGCTTCAGTGAAGTCGATTATGCTAATTGACATCTACGAGGATTGGCGCCTGCCCAAGAAAATGAGAAAGGCTTAGGTCTAGTCCACCATACGAAGTGCGAATTGGCAGACTTCATACACCATTGAGAATATTATAGAGAACTCTCAGGCATGCAGGTCTCCTTACGATAAAGCAACTGACATTTAATTCCTAAGACACATAGCCCCGAAAGTTAAATGTACCTGGAATGGAACCCCGGACAAAACTCCGGGCCCTCCGAAAAACAGGCCGAACGCTTAACCACAAGGTTATCGTCAGCTAATGTCAGGAAGTTATCAAAACTAAGGAGTAGCTTTGTTTCACCAATTTCCCTGAGTAAGCAAATAATAAAAGAGGTGCGGTCAAACAATACCAATAAGTGGAAGCGCTATACGGGAATTCCTCGTAAACCCGCTTTCCAATTCCCGTCTTCCTCCGTATTGGCATTCGGTAAATATTTGTTTAGTTTAGAACAATACTTCGTTTATTGATTACCGAAATGGCCTGATTGACGTTTAGCAAGTAAACACTTCAAAGTTGTTTACACTTTCTTGAGGGTTTTGTTTATTTTTGCGACTTAAATTGCGTACCATTCTGTAGGGACGTTGTGATTTGAAAATGTTAACGTCAGCGATAAATATTTGTATGACAAATTGGATAGCCTTCCTCGAGGCTATCGCTATCCATATTATATTAAATGCGAGAGTGTGCCTGGGTTTGTTCTTTAATCACGTCACAACGGAGCAACGGATCAACGAGTGACATAAGCTATTTGAGACTCTCTCTTTCCCTCTAACTCCATAATAAAGATTGATTTCTTTTATTTTTCAAAGAACATCGAGCTGGGACAGTAATTTTCCTAAAATACCAACTGACTTGACATAGACTCCACCCACTCTTTTCAGTTCAATAGCTATCCCTAACGAGTATTATTCCTTGTTCCAGATTTAAGCCAGAGCCAGTTGTTATGTCGTGGGGTATCAACGCATAAGGTCTGCGGCCTCCGTGCGCATGCTCCTCGGATATCCTTCATCAACAAAGACGAGCCTGATCCTCATGAGCTGAGACGCAAATCAGCCAGCAGTCGACTTGGAAGCTCACCTCGCTCGAGCATTGCCAGTGAAGATAGGACCGATTCACTGGTACTCAGGTATGATTCCTAAGTATATATTTGCAGGTCTTGGGTCTCCGTGAGTATGTACGAGTACCCGAATATCCTTCATCAACCGAGAAATCAGCTAGCAGTTGAATATGAAACTCGCTACGATCCAGTATTACTTTGAAGATAGGACTGATTCACTGGTACTCAGGTATGATTCCTAAGTATATATTTGCAGGTCTTGGATCTCCGTGAGTATGTACGAGTACCCGAATATCCTTCATCAACCGAGAAATCAGCTAGCAGTTGAATATGAAACTCGCTACGATCCAGTATTACTTTGAAGATAGGACTGATTCACTGGTACTCAGCTGGTATGATTCCTTCAACGTACTTACAACGAATATATGCAGAGTAGAGCCTAGTATGGCGTGGGTATTCACGCACAAGGTCTTCGAGCAATTGACTTGGATACTCACCTCGTTCCAGCATTGCCAGTGATGCTAGAACGAAGAAGATCACTGGTACTCTGGTATGATTCCTAAGGCGAGTCCCGCTATCCCCATTAGCCGTGTCCCCGTTAATGGGGACAGCAGGCATTGAATAAATTATATTAAAAAATTTATAACACCCCCGACAAGTGAAGGTTACAGTAACTAGTAAAGACCGAAAAGACCTGATAACTTTAAAACGGCTGAACCGATTTTCTTGGACTATTCTGCGCCTACGATCTAAAGTATCTGAGTTTTCCAAAACATCATTTTCAAATAAATAACAAATAATTATGTATGTAGGCGATGTCCATCTTGACAGCTTGACATTTGTCAATTGACATAATATTATGAACCTAACGGTTATCTAACCTTCTTTTCTACAAGAAAACTAGAAAAGAGCTGATAACTCTTAAACGGCTGAACCAATTTTTTTGGATTATAGCTAAGAACACTCTCGATCAAGCCACCTTTCAAACAAAAAAAAGTAAATTAAAATCGGTTCATTCGTTTAGGCGCTACAATGCCACAGACAGATACACAGATACACAGATACACAGACACACTGATACACACGTCAAACTTATAACACCCATCTTTTTGGGTCGGGGGTTAAAAAATTCATCCCACTGTCCCCGTATTTGGATAGAACGAGGTGTATTTGATATTATAACCTTGGACTGTAGAACTAGTAAGTATTATTGTCTCGAATCTAGCTAGCACTTATCTTGTTACTAACTGTGGGTAGGTATCACTAACTAGTGTAACTATGTACAGTGGTAACTCATCAGGGATCGGCGACATTCTAATTGGGGCTTAAACGAGCCAACTGAAGTAACCAACCAACTAGGATGACCAACTTAGCGAAACAAAAAACAGGAATTAATTAAATCGATGATATTCGACATATTTTTATGTACCTAAGTAGGTAATTTGCTTATTATACGCTGGGTCTATACTTTATACGCACGAAAGAGTGGGTCTATAAGCACAATAATATTTTCTGAATAAGTTGGCATCAGAATGATTATTTTATTTATCTCAAAAACACTGAAAGACGACTAAAAAGATCCGCTATCTCAAAATTTAAGAGGGGTGTTATAAGTTTGACGTGTGTATCTGTGTATCCGTCTGTGGCATCGTAGCTCCTAAACTAATGAACCGATTTTAATTTAGTTTTTCTTGTTTGGAAGGTAGCTTGATCGAGAGAGCTATAATATATTAATCCAAGAAAAACGATTCAGCCGTTTGAAAGTTGTCTGCTCTTTTCTAGTTACTGTAACCTTCACTTGTCAGAGTTGTTATATTTTTTTAATTTACACATGTTCCTTAGAACTTAAGATTTATTATTGTGTGATTTGCAATGGTGCCAATATAAAATCACGCATCAAATTATACTGAACAGTCAATAAATCCAGGGGGAAGAAGTCGTGGATACCGTCCTGTTATTAATAACACAAAATTCGAGACTGTCCCACAAAATTTAAGTTAGGAGGCCACTTTAGCCTAATAGAAACAAGACCTATATCATGTAGTCTGGACCTACGACATCGTTCGTGATTAAGCTAGGTTAGTGTTACGTTAGTATCATGAAATATTTAGTAGGAAATTCTGAAAGCAAGCATACAAAATTCAGCCCGCATAGGCTTTGGTATGTACCTAATCGATATGTAGATGGAAAATAAATTGGATAGCAGCCTTATTTATACAATCAGCCTGTTTGCGTCCACTGCTGGACATAGACCTTCCCAAGAGCGCACCACCGCACACGGTCCTCCACCTTCCTCATCCCCCAATTCACGCTACCTTCTTAAGCTATTTATATTAGGTTGCTATTATGCTTCTTTTTCTTTCTTTTCTTTCCAAGAACCGATTTTTCAATGGCTCAGAAATTATTGGTCAATTTTCCTAAAAAATCGGACCTTAGTTCTGAAAGTTTACTGCCTGATCGTTAACGCAAAAGCCGTTTTAGTCGACAAACGAATTTTAGTCGAAGACCGATTTTTATGTGACAAGTCTAGCTGGTGAATAGTAGAGCCAGAAACAAAAATCGGATGAAATTATTCAAATCAATACCTATATTTTAACAGGGCTCTCTCCGTCACTCGTTTCATACAATCGTTGTTCCAATTTCATTTGAATATTAAGCAACCAAAGTCCATGAAATTTTGCAGACATATTCTAGAAACTAATATCTGTGTCTGTGGTGTTTTAGATTTTTCTAAAAATATGTAGTTTTAAAATTACAGGGGCTCAAAGATTTATATGAAAATATTTAAGAGCGCGTAACTTTGAAACCGAATATTTCAACAGAAATCTGGAAAACCACAGATATAGATATTAGTTTCTAGAATATGTCTGCAAAATTTCATGGACTTTGGTTGCTTAATATTCAAATGAAATTGGAACTACGATTGTATGAAACGAGTAACGGAGAGAGCCCTCTTAAATGCGAAAGCGAACAAAATGATTTTTTCTATGGGTAGGTATTTTTATCTAGGTCACAATAACATAGTGGACCGTAAGCATATCAGAATAAACTAAGGACAGTTATTGGACTGAAATTAGATTTAGAAATTATTCATAAGTAGAAGTTTAAGCTAGAATAAAATTACTTATTAGTCCATAGGCTAGATCATAGTAGGAATAAAGCTACCATTATATAATGGAGCTTTATGGTAAGGAAAAAAAAATGGGTAGTATAGTATAGTTATGAACCTAAAGATTAACATAGGCTTCTTTCTATCCCGGTCAATCAAAGATTAATAAGAACTAAAATCCACGTAGATGAAATCGCGGGATTCAGCTAGTACCTATCATATAAATCACACGATACCTATTATGAAAGCTATTTCGTCACTAAGAGGGTTAAAGGCGATCAGACGTGAATTTGTTCGTATTGATTTTTTGCGCCTATCAAAACCCGGATAGGGATAAACGCTGATTCCACATAAGAAGCAATTTGTACACGGATTTTTCACTTTTTGTTACTCATATCTATATACCATATCCATACATTATACTTTGGAGAGCCGTTGGATACAAGCGACACAAGACCTAGATGTTGGAAGTTCCTACAAAGAATCTACCTATGTCACCTACCCAGATAGCTATTAAGACGTAGACATCTGCTAATAAAGGATTTTTGAAAATTCAACCCCTAAGGGGATAAAATAGAGGTATGGAATTGTTTTGTGAAGATACGCAGTTAAAGTCGCGTGAATAAGTTAAATTATCTATACTAATAAATAAAATTGGAGTGTCTGTCTGTAATTTCGAAATAACTACCTCATATTAAGCTCATATGGTTATTTGAACGATACCATAACTGAATCACACGTTTTTAAAATTTTTGTCTGTCTGTCTGTCTGTCTGTCTGTCTGTCTGTCTGTCTGTTTGAAAAGGCTAATCTTTGGAACGGCTGAACCGATTTTAACGGGACTTTCACAGGCAAGTAGAGGATTGACCAGGGCGTAAAATAGGCTACTTTTTTAACCGACTTTTAAAAAGGGAGTTGTGTTTTTCTACCTATGTACACCGAAATCTCCGAGATTTCTGAACCGATTTGCGTCATTTCTTTTTTAATCGATAGAGGAACTTTGCGACATTGTTTCATAAAAAATTTGGAGTCCAACTCCTCAATCCTGATGCTGCAGGGGATCTGACCAATCCACGCGGGCGAAGCTGCGGGCATCAGCTAGTTATTTATATTATTCATTGAGAAGATGCACCACGTCGGTACTTACCAAGTGTATTAAAGTTTTGAAGCAATAACATGACTTGTTTTATTATTTAACTAGTTTTGACACGTGACTTCATTCGTCATCTTCATCTTCTGAACCCATCGTTGCTGGCCCACTACTGAGTACGGGTCTCCTCTCAGAATGAGAAGGGTTTAGGGCCTAAACCCTTGTGGACCCTTAATCCGTGGTCCCTTTATCCGGCTGGCCAAGTGCGGTTTCAGATTCCTTTGAGACCATTATGGAGAACTCTCAAGCAGGTTTCCTCGCGATATTTTTCTTCACCAGTTGCAAATGATATTTTAATTTCTTAAAAGTTGAACTCCGAAAATTGACTCAACTCTCTTCAATTAGGTGTTTACTCATCCCAGTCCATTTGATTTCAATCCAGTTGATTTATATTACTTGAACCTGTCTAATGAACTCGTTCCCTATACCTAACAATGCAAGGTAACCTTGTAATAGAATAGAAACTTTTTTATTCAAATAAACTTTTAAAATTGCTTTTGAATCTTCAAAAGACCAGTATTTTACCAGTGTTTCGGAATGCCTTGACCTGCCGGGGGTGATTTAAATTTTTAATTATTTACACTTGTTAGTTGTTACTTTCATAAATCAATATTTATATCAAAGTCTATTTACAAATAGGTATTAATTCATTTGGAGAATTGGGATGGTGCCTATGTCAAAAACAAATTATTTCATAATAATTATTACAAAGAGAGCCTTCGAAATTCGTAAAATCTATATCCGTTACTTTCATAAATCAATATTTATATCGAAGTCTATTTACAAGTAGGTATTAATTCATTTGGAGAATTGGGATGGTGCCTATGTCAAAAACAAATTATTTCATAATAATTATTACAAAGAGAGCCTTCGAAATTTGTAAAATCTATATCCGTTAGTTTTAAGTTTGCTAACCATTTTAAATTATCGATGAAAACTGAAAAAGTACTGTAAAGCATTTGAAGTAAACTAAAGTTTACGTCAAATGCTTATGAGGTCACATCTATATATTATTATTTCATACAAGCTCCCTTATTACGCGAGCGTTTTGAAGTTTGATAAAGAGTTGCTGATTTGATACACCTATTCGGCCAAATAACTATTTCTATCATGGGTACCTCAAGAGAATAGCAAAACATAATTTTTTCCACACGTATCAATTCTTAAGGTAACTCCTTATCAATATTCGACCCGTAGCGTAGGCCAGTTCATCCGAACGTGTTTAACACGAACTTTTATCTCTGACTTCTTATTTACCGATATATACATATAAATGGATCCTATTTATATCCATAACATAATAAGACGCTTTTCTTAACATGATCTCAAAATAAAAAGTGTTACACTAAGGGAATATTATGATTGGGAAACATGTAATAAAATATTTTTTTTACAGAATATTAGCCATGTTATTCTTGACTAACATTCCTCTTTTCCCTCCAACTAAGCGTAAAGCTTGTGCTAGAAGTATGCGACAATAATGCAACAGGTGGGGCTTGAATCTTCGACCATTCGGATTTCAGTCCGTTTCTTTAACAGTTGAGCTATGCGGTAGCGTAAACATAAAATTTGTAAATTCAGAGACAAATCCTTTATTATTTTTAGGGTTCCGTACCTCAAAAGGAAAAACGGAACCCTTATAGGATCACTTTGTTATCTGTCTGTCTTTCCTTCTGTCCGTCTGTCCGTCTGTCCGTCTGTCCGTCGTGTCTGTCAAGAAACCTATAGGGTACTTCCCGTAGACCCAGAATTATGTTTGGCAGGTAGGTAGGTCTTATAGCACAAGTACAGGAATAAATCTGAAAACCGCGAATTTGTGGTCACATCATTTAAAAAAAATGTTTCAATTTTCAAAGTAACTAAGATAACCAATGATACCAAGTGTGGTATCATATGAAAAGGCTTTACCTGTACATTCTGAAACAGATTTTATTTATTTTTATGCATAATAGTTTTTGATTTATCGTGCAAAATGTTGGAGAAAATACCCGAGTACGGAACCCTCAGTGCGCGAGTCTGACTCGCACTTGATGCGAATACGGGGCGGGTCCCGACCCATTATAAACAACGCTCTCACACCGACGAAGCTTTCTTCTTTCTTTCTTTCTGGCAATGACAATGAAAATAAAAATAATGTCACAATTTTATAAGTAACTCTACCTAGAGTATTTATTACAGTTCCGAGAAGTTATGAAACTTTCATAAACTTTGATAGATGAAGCTTCGTGAAGTTGCCGGTAATTTCTCAACGACAATCATCCGCGTACTCTTTATTAAGAGGGCTCTCTCCGCCACTCGTTTCATACAATCGTAGTTCCAATTTCATTTGAATATTAAGCAACCAAAGTCCATGAAATTTTGCAGACATATTCTAGAAACCAATATCTATGTCTGTGATTTTCCAGATTTCTGTTAAAATATTCGGTTTCAAAGTTACGCGGTCTTAAAAATTTTCATACAAATCTTTGAGCCCCTGTAATTTTAAAACTACATATTTTTAGAAAAATCTAAAACACCACAGACACAGATATTATTTCTAGAATATGTCTGCATAATTTCATGGACTTTGGTTGCTTAATATTCAAATGAAATTGGAACTACGATTGTATGAAACGAGTGACGGAGAGAGCCCTGTTAAAGACTAAAGAAACTTGAGGAACAACTGTCGACTCAATTAATTATTTATTATACGAAAGTGGAGCAATAAAGAGATGATACCTTGAGAATATGGACTTGTAACTAAGTCGCAACTTCATAAACTCTTTATTAAACGTTTTGCTTCTTTGCTTGATATTTGTGTCTACAGATTCGCTGAAATAGCATGAAATTCGACTCAAATTGTATCTAACGTTATGATTGAGCGATTTTGTCACTAAAAGAACAATATTTAATTTAAATACCTAATAAAAAAAAAATTGAAAAAAAAAAGGAATTTCATCTCTGTTGAGACCAGGCAGGGAATGATAGATAGCTTAGTTCTAAAATATTTTTAACAGACATTTTACCATTGCCTCGTCTGGCGACAGAAGGGCTGGTTCATTTTTGCACAAAGGATCAGCCTGGCTGTCCAATGCGGAAGTGCAATCAGTGTTTTGGCACCATTCCACTCCTGTATGATTTTATACATTCATTAGTTAACTTTAAGTTTTATCTTAACATTAAAAAAAATTACAAGAACTTTTTGATATAATATATGTAGGTCTAGGTACTTGCTTACTTAGGTATATTGTCAAATAAATGGGCTTATTAACCTATTACATACTTCAGTAAGAACACATTTTCTTTCTAGTAAAAACACAGACCGTAAAGAAATCTAGAAGTATTTGAGAGTATTCTTGGGGTCTATTTTTGTTCTACGGGGTCAAGGGTTACTTTTAACGGAGCTCGCACAGTGTGGTATTCGACACATCAACGAAAAAAATATATCTACGAGAGAAAGAATGGTTTCTTGCCAAAAAGCAAAAGAACAATGTGGTATTGTGTCAACACTAGCTTATTCACGTGACGTTGTCCGCGTGGGCTACACAAAAAACCCCTTTAGGGTTTACTCCTTTGGGGTCTGAATGTTCAAAAATCCTTTCTTAGTGGATATCTACATCATACTAGCTGCCTGCCATAATACGGGCTAGACGTTAGTTTAGACTTTATAAAGTTCCCCAAACATTATCATATATTATCTTATGTTATATATGTCATTATCATATGTTATATATTATCTTTGATAATGGAAATCTTTCACCAAGTTTTATGTTAAATTAAGATATAATTTATTAGCTTTCAGATAAGTATTGTAATATTAAAATACGGTTTTCGTCTAAAAATGAAAATGAAGAAAAAACTAGTATTCTACAATCTTATGTTTTCCAAAGTAGCCACGTCATGAAAAGCAAATTAGAATTTATAAATGAGATTTAACAGGGCTGTCTCCGTCACTTACTCCATACAATCGTAGTTCCCATTTCATTTGAATATTAAGCAACCAAAGTCCATGAAATTTTGCAGACATAGTCTAGAAACTAATATCTGTGTCTGTGGTGTTTTAGATTTTTCTAAAAATATGTAGTTTTAAAATTACAGGGGCTCAAAGATTTGTATTTTTCTTTAAAAAAAGGCCCAACTTTGTGCTCGTTTTTCTAGACAACGAAGCAATTTAATGAAATTTGGAAAAACCACAGACCTAGAAAATTTAATGAATATTATGTAGTAAAAAAATTATCGTTATATATTTTATATTGTTATAATTATGTGGGAACTACGAAAACCAGAAATTACACCCAGAAATCTTGAAAATTTCGTGCTGTCTCGATTTGTGCAAGCGGGGTGGTGAAGTGCGGGGGACGACACGTGAAACTGACAGAAACTGACAGTCTGAACACACGGGCCACATTTAGACTGCACCCAACTCCAAACTTGTCAATAGGTCTAACTAAATACACTGGTACATTTCAACTTGCGTTAGACGTATGCGTTACCTACTCAGACGTTGCCTGTAGATAAAAATATGTCTCATGTTTGCTGGCAATAGCGCATGCATCAAACCCTGCAAGTTGCAACTCTCTTGCAACCTATTCCTCACGCAATACGCACAGCTTTAATATTATAATTTTTGACAATGTATACTATATGTAATGCCATATCACAGGTCACTCTCTGATTTATTGCTAACAATTTACTTCCAAATGCAAAGAAATCTAAGTGTGTTGAATTCACACTGCCCAATACCAGGACCTTAAATGACATAAATTCATTGATAAATAATCATATGTTGAAAATAAAGGAGAACCCCGTGTTTCTCGGTATAATGTTAGATGCAAAGCTTCTATGGAACACCCACATATCAACACTTGATGGTAAACTCAGCTCTGCTGCTTACACTGTTAGAAAAATTCGACAGGTACTGACGTGGAAACTGCAAAAATTGTATATTTTGCCTATTTTCACTGTATTATGTCTTACGGACTCTTGCTATGAGATAAAGCGGTAGATATTGAGAAAAAAATGTATTACAGAAAGGACAGGACGTGCAATTTATAATTTAAAACCGCGCGCTGCCATACAATAAAAATATAAGGAAATAAGTACCTTATCTATTATCTTATAGTAGCTTCTAAATATATTTACAACTAGCTAATGCCCGCAGCTTCGCTCGCGTGGATTTAGGTTTTTAAAAATCCCGATCCTTTCATTTCCCAGAACAAAAGTTGCCTCTCCGTAATAGCCCGTCCCCGGGATGCAACTTGTTTCCGTATCACGTAAGAATATTTAAACGGATGATCCTTTTCAAATCCCGAGGGATCACCAGGATTTAGGAATGCAATTTCTTACAGCATCAGGGTTGAGATCAACGACAAAGTGTTTACTTGGTATAGATACCTTCAATATCAATTAATAATCGACACTTTTTAAATCCCATTAGCTTTAGTAGTCAGGTCCCCTGCAACATCAGGGTTGAGGAGTTGGAATCCAAATTTTTTATTGAACAATGTCGCAAACTTTCTTTATCGATTAAAAAAACTACCCAAAATTACGCAGTTAGGTTACCTGCCAAATTTCATGGTTTTGAGTCAACGGGAAGTACCCTAGAGGTTTTCTTGACACACACGACAGACAGAGAGATAGACAACAAAGTGATCCTATAAGAGTTCCGTCTTTCATTTTGAGGTACGAAACCCTAGAAAACGTAGGAACGGCATTCCGAACCAGTGGTAAATTTTTCTGACCATCCAAAAACACTTTGAAGTTTACCTAAAAGTTTACAGGAATAAAAATTTATCATTGTATTCGATTCCATTTCATTCTATTCCATTCTGTTCAAAGATAAATAGATAATAAAAATATTTGAACAATAATTTACGATTCATCGACCAATATCAATTTTACTGATGACAATCTGACTATTACCAAAGTGAACGACTACTATAATATCTATTATATACGACTAACATAATATGTATTATAAATTGTGTGCCGTTTGCATTCTCACTAGGTTCTCATTAAGTTTGTTTTATTTGGTTAAACTTTCTGGCATTTATATTGTTATGACGTTTAATTGGCAAACAGTCTGTTTATTGGCTGAAACTCAAAAATTCAGCCAATCACAACAAAGAAAATATTGTAATAATGATTGATGCAGCTTTCTGTAATTGAAAACAAAATATTTGACATTAACTTGAATGTGACAGTGTTTTCCGAATAGGGTTGCCAGAGGCCCCGTATTTTACTGGTTACCCCGTATTTCAGGATACAGAAACCTGTAATTATGAAAATAAAATACGGGGCAAATAAAACTAAATATTTTTAGGGTTCCGTAACTCAAAAGCAAAAAAGAACTCTTATAGGATCACTTCGTTGTCTGTCAGTCTGTCAGTCTTTCCGTCTGTCCGTCTGTCCATTTGTCCTTCTATCCGTCTGTCATGTGTTCATGAACAAATATTAGTATTTTCAATTTTCAAAGTAAGATAACTACATATATCAAGTGGGTTATCTTATGAAAGGGCTTTACCTGTTCATTCTAAAACAGATTTTTATTTATTTTTATGCATATTTTTTTAATGCATAACAGTTTTTGATTTCTCGAGTAAAATGTCGGAAAAAATACCCGAATACGGAACCCTCGGTGCGTGGGTCTGACTCGCACTTGGCCGGTTTTTTACAAATTCAGCAGGAGCTGGCTGGCGAAATCAAACACTGACGTTATTTCCAGTAGAAAGAATATTTTCCTTTTGCGGCAATGCGTAGCCGAAACCCACTCGATATTGATCATGGTCGTAGCCAAGGCGGCGGGGCTTGGTTTGAGGATGTAAGCCTTTTTTTATACAAGCTAGCCCGTGACTTTAATCTTTTCTAGTGGTAAGTGATGATGCAGTCTAATTTCTTGGCCGTTAGGGCCATACTAACCATATAACTAGCCATGACCGAAGCCTCCCACCAGACCAGAAATTTTGAAATGGCGACTGCGCCTGGGAAGCCGTCAAAAACCTAAGCCTAAAATAATACTTACACTATTTCTTGCATTTGCTTACCAATTTTTTTTTTTGGAAATATATCAAACATTTCGCGGTCACTTCACTCGCGCTTTGAATTTCTATTACTTGGTGTAAACCCCGCAATTTCGTTTGCATGAATTTAGATTTTTAAAAATTCCGTGGGGGATTTTCCGGGCTAAAAAGCCGCCTAAAAAAAATGTCTGGGATGCAAGTTACCTCTGAATAGTAAGTACCAAAATTTTGGTAAAGAAGATGGGCCGTGAAAGGGTAACAAATAGATAGGCAAATAGATATACTGTCGTATTCGTAATATTAGTATGGATAGGAAGCTTTAAAAATAAAATCTTGCTATGGCTAAACTCGTTTCCCTTTCACTTTAATTTTTTCTGTATTGAACCAAAAACACTTACGCTCACTGCGCTCGCGCTTTTTTATTGTTGTATTTTATCTCACTGTCAAATTGAAAGGCGAAATTCCACTAACCAGGTAATTAGCCCATAAAGTTGAGCGAATGTTTTTTTCCTCATGACAGGATTCAGTTCCGGCCCTAATAAAACCTCTCCCGCAATCGATTCCTGGCTACGGCCATAGTATTGATACTGTGAAGGTGGAATTACGAATTAAATGTAATTTTAAGTTGAAATGAGAAGATTGTATGCATGAAATGTATAACATTTTGCTTTACAACACTAAGAGTTTTTAAAAGCTATTTAAATAAATAAATCTTTTATTTAAAACCACATTGCAAACACAGTTCACCAATCAAGACACGGCAACATACAGAGACAAAATACAAAACTTACAAATAAACTGAAATATCTAAATAGGCTTTCCATGCATTTCAGAGAGAACCAACGCCTATTTCTTCAAATACTTCAAATTTTCAAATTTCTTCAAATCTTAACCCCGTATTTTTGATCGTGTAGCCTGTAAATCAAAAAGAGCCAGGTGGCAACCCTACTTCGACCTAGACAAAATGAAAAATTGTTTTCATTACTCGGTATGCCTACTGCCATAGTGTGACAGAAAGTGTGACGGTAGTTTTGACCTCTGATTGGCCGACTCTCTTTCACTATTTGCTAAAATTGATGATTGCAACAACAATTTTTTCTTTTTTGTAATCGAAAACAGAACACGGACGTCAAACAGGTTGACTAATTGCAATCATTTCTGACCGGCTAACATTGTTCCGCTAGTGGCTCAAACTCACTGTCGCAGCAAGAACATGGTAAATTCAGCCAATCACAGCAATTTGAAATTTGGTTATCACAAATGTACCGATCTAGGAACCGAGAATGCACGAACCAGGGCAGATAGAGATAAGAACAATAATATCATACGTAGGAAATCGACGGGGGATCGTTGACAACGATAGCCTTAAGCGATCCTGTCTGTCCGTGACAGCCTAACATTTGATATGCTAATGGAATAATGACCTTATCACCATTCCGTCTAGGAATATTTAGTGAAAATGAACTGTGAAAATAAAAAATTGTTATGCTCTGAGATAATATGTGATGCTCTATGTAAAATTCATGTGTTTGAGCCCAGACTTTACGCGACTGTCCAAAAAAGGAGTGAATGTTTTCAAAATGTATACTGATTAAACCTCTGAACACATTACACGTCTTTTTTGAGTAGTCGTGTAAAAAACGTATCCGTAGTAAATTAAAATTAAAATTTATAAAAACGATAATTTATACAAGTGTTTTAAAATTTATTTAACCCCTCCGACAAGTGAAGGTTACAGTAACTAGAAAAGAGCTGATAACTTTCAAACGGCTGAACCGATTTTCTTGGATTAAGTATAGCTAAGAACACTCTCGATCAAGCCACCTTTCAAACAGAAAAAAAAACTAAATTAAAATCGGTTCATTAGTTTAGGAGCTATGATACCACAGATAGATACACAGATACACACGTCAAATTTATAACACCCCTCTTTTTGGGTCGAGGGTTAATTACAGGATAATAATTTATACTTTTTTTTTTCAGAGTACCAACCCCTCGTGGTTCAGTATCCAGTACAGGCAGCTCGACAGGATCTCGACTGGCGCGTCTGCTCACACAAGGAGTCCGTGGAACCCCTGAAGAAAGGAGCGGCGCTGAAACCCCCAGGCGGCTTAGCTGGGAACGGTAATTTTTTTTTTTAAGAATATTAGTCATTTTAATCATGACTAACATTCCCCATTCCCCTCCAACTAAGCGTTAAGCTTGTGCTAGGAGTGGGTACGACAATAGTGCAACGGGTGGGGTTTGAACCTCCGACCTTTCGGTTTTCAGTCCGCTCCTATAACCGTTGAGCTATAGAGGGTGTAACCAGGACGCTATCAAAAACTTAGGGTTATACTACCTTAACATAATCCAATGCCAATAACCATTTGCGTTCTTTGCATCTTGTACCTAGTTTTAGTGAATTCTTTGGCGAGTTCGACTGTCGAATTGACCGCGAGCGTGCACAATATTGGCCGATGATGGTGAAACATTTTTACCCGACTACGGCAAAGCCAAAAGGAAGGGTTATGATTTTGGCAGTCTATATGTATATCGTGTATGTGTGTGTATGTATGTATGTTTGTATTTTTAACGAATAAAGTGTTCGTATACTACTGCATCTTTATCCGCATTTAGCCAGCGTGATAGACTGTTACTCTAAGACTGTAACTCTCAGAGGAGTGAGCTGGTAATGGATTGGGATCATGATTATACGATCATACATATTCGTATATGCAACTGCGTTAAAATTTATAATACTAGTTCTTAGTTAAAAAGTTCCTTTGCTGAAGTCTTACCTCGGGGAACTTACCTAGGTCTTTATTCTCGGTAACTATTGATTCAGTCCGTTAATAGCTCCAGGTCCCACAGAAAATATTTCCTGAGAGCAAAACCAACAAAACAATACCGTCCACTTCCACAAACGAGTACCCACCTACCTATAATCATATAATATTGATTTCATAACAAGTTGAGAAATAAGATATTTTACTGGTCTCTCCCATTACAGTTTGAATAGTGCGCGTTGCTGTAATGAAGTTGTTTATCGGAGGCAAAAAGATCCGTCTCGACAGAATAGGGTCGTGGGGGTGGGGAAGTATGTCACGATATTTATCGAGGTAAAGAAACCAGACGGTTAGGTAACTCACCCTGTCAAGCGATGAAGCGATAGAAACCGGGGTGTGGGCTTGATAAAACTGGAATAACCATTGCAGGTTAGCTCGCTTCCATCTTTATCATCACAGCCGGGCACAACTGAGCAATCCTCTCAGAATGAAAAGGTTTAGGCCATAGTTAGTTAGTTAGTTATCTGGCTCTAGACTGACAATAATAGAATAATAGGCGTTGTTGACGCAACAACGAAGGACCGTTAAAAATATAATAAAATGTGATAATAGGTCTGTTCAGATACCAGAGGTTCCCCAAAATCGACAGTCTACAATAACAGTTACCACTTACCGCTTGAATTGGAACGTCCAATGTCACCAGAAGCACTTTTGCATGAGCACGGCACAGCACAATCGACCACCGGTGGGGTAAAACGTGGGATTATATTGTTTTTGTCACGCACGGCGCGAAAAAGGGGGGCTTCCGAACAGCAGTTCGTCACGGACGTAGATTATTAATTAATTTCTTCTTCGCGTCACATTGTCGCTAGTGACGCAAAATGGACGGTAATCGACCAATCAGAGACCACCGCATCACAACACGGTAGTGGCTATGTATTGCCAGCTGGAGATCCAAGAAAACCACTAGCTTGACTGAACAGGCGTAAAACATTTGTATGGAGAAGCGCGTACGAAGTACGTAACTTTATAGCGATAAGGCCGCCTTAGCGCACTTATGTTTTCTTAGGCAATTAGCCTAAAATCGCAAAAATTAAAAATATATATTAACGTGCAATATTAAATAAAGCCAGAAATCTTCTATCGTGTTTCTACCTATTTTCTGGAGCTATAAGACATCTTAGCCATGCGCCAAACTTTAAAATTAGACTTCCTACGAACTTAACCGTAGCTCAAGTCTTCAAGTTTAAAGTGTATTTAATGACAGGACTTCTTTACTCTCTATCTCAAAAGGCAACATCTTTGAGTAATTATTGTACAACCGCGGCTATTCTAGTAAAGGAAATTTAATTTTACTGTACTTTACGGTATTTTACTTCAAAGTCTCACGCTTGTACAACTTGTAGTACAGTAAGTACAATTTGTAAGACCAGCATGAAACATTTCGCTTGACAACTTATTTAGTTTTTATTTTCAAAAAACTTACCATAGTATGAGAATTACGAACCGCAGTACAAAGAGCCACAGAGAAGAAAAGAAGAAGAAGAAGATGAGAATTACGAAAAAAAATATTAGAACAAAAAACTAGAAAGTACATTAAAAGTAACAACAGGTAAACCCAAGGGTATGCCACTTTACTACTTGCCACTCTATTCAAATCCAAAAGTTAAATATCATATGAAAATGAAAAGTTTTTATTTTTCTTTGAGTTACATTGGTGCCTAAGAACTTTTAAAAAGTGACAGTTGTCAAGGCCCACCTCCGGATTAAAAAGTTACAAAAGAAAAAAATTGAAATCAATAAAATAAGATTTGTGAAAATGTAGGTGTATGTTGTGACGTATAAAAGATAACTTTTATGTGTACAAGTGTAAATTAAAAATTTATTACACCCCCGACAAGTGAAGGTTACAGTAACTAGAAAAGAGCTGATAACTTTCAAACGGCTGAACCGATTCTCTTGGATTATAGCTAAGAACACTCTCGATCAAGCCACCTTTCAAACAAAAAAAAAAGTAAATTAAAATCGGTTCATTAGTTTAGGAGCTACAATGCCACAGACAGTTACACAGATACACACGTCAAACTTATAACACCCCTCTTTTTGGATTGGGGGTTAAAAACTGGAGGTATCAAACCCTATCTGTTAAGGTCTGTTACCATTTGTGTAATACCAATAAGACGAGATCATCTTCAAGTGGAAACTTATCAACAATAGAAGAAAAAAGTCCGCCATTCTCTCAAGCCCCAATATCCACTTTCCCGGCCTTCATCTTACGTAACGACGGCTCGAGAGTTCATCATAAACACATGTATGTACAAAAGAACAGCTACATACACGTTTTCTAGAGAGATGACCTAAATTTCTTAAACGCGAAACTGTCGTGCATCAGACAAAGACTTATGAGTTTGAAATACAGCTGGGTATTTAGAAGTAGCCAACTTACTGTACAATACTTTTTACATTTCACAAAGAATAGTTCTTAACTAAATGGATGCCTATTATAATGTCCTTCATCCAGAGTAATACATACTATTATAGATACTAATATTATAAATGCGATATGTCTGTCCGCTAGCTTTTCACGGCCCAACAGTTTAACCGATTCTGACGAAATTTGGTACAGCGTTAGCTTATATCTCGGGGACGGACATAGGCTACTTTTTATCCCAGAAAATCAAGGAGTTCCCACGGGATTCCTAAAAAGCCATCCGCTTAACCCATTTGTATGAAATTTGGTACCGAGGTAGCTTACATCCCTGTAATTGATATATTTATCCTGGAAAATCAAACAGTTCCCACGGGATCTTTAAAAACCTAAATCCACGCGGACGAAGTCGCGGGCATCCTCAAGTATACCTATAAAATGCGAAAGTGTGTCTATCTGGCTGTCTACTTTTAGCTTTTTTAGCTTTTCATGGCCCATCCGCTCAACCGGTTTGGTGAAAATTCGTCACAGAGTTAGTTTGCATCCCGGGGAAGGACATATAAGCTATACTTTGTCCCGGAAAATTAAAGAGTTCTCACGTATTTCCAAAATTTTCAAAATCCACGACGATGAAGTCGCGGGCATCGTCAATTTGGTAGAGTACAGAGCCTAGCTAGCTTGCATCTATGGAGTCGGAGAGTCAGCTATTTTTTATCCTGGATAATCAAGAAGTTAATGGGATTTTTGAAAAACAGAAACTTAGCCGAATGTCATCTAGAAACAGTCATCTAGTAAGCGTACATAAATACCTTGATACCTTAATAATTTACGGGCCTTTATATTAAAACGAAAATTTAAGTATTTCAAAGTTGGCCCAAGGGACCTTAAAGACAGGAATGATAAAAGACTGCTATTTAATCATCAAAGTTCCTTAGCACGATAAATATTAAATTTCTTGAAAAGTTCGTTCACTAACTATGACAGCAGTAGGGGTAAGTCTTTGCTTGTGTTCCCTTGAATTTTTATCGTAAGTATGAGTACTCTTAGCATGCTCAAGGTGTTCTGGTGTTGGATGATCTTCGTCATCAACCGATAGATGTCCACGACTGGACATTAGGTGTCTTGTAGAAACTTCCACACGCCACGGTCTCCGCCTGAATCCCTGCGACTCGTTTGACTCGCTGTCGTCTGGCCACCTAGTGGGAGTTTGCAACACTACGCTTTCTGGTTTTTTCATTCATTGAAAAATCATCATCATCAAAGGCACTATAGCTCTTCGTAGGCACTGGCCTATCTCCTTAAAATATAAGGTGTGATAATTCTTTGGCTCAATATTGTACAAAGAATCAGCCTGGCTGTTTAACCCGTAAATGCAGCTAATATTTTTGGCATTCTACAAGAGCATGTTTTGTAAAGTATACCACTATGACTAGAATAGGTACCCGGATTTGACCTACAGAAAAAATTTGGATGAATCTTTAAAGATAAAATTAAAGAAAAACAATTTGAGTAAAAGAAACTACTGAATATTTGTACACTACAAAAAAAAACCGACTACCTACGACTCACCAGACTGTATGGTCTATGACCTTTGCCTTTCCCGAAGGGGATGAATTAAACAGCAACTGATTTATACTTGTAGCAAACCATAACTAAATTTTAATTCAGAAAATGATTTTCTGTGTCACGATTTTGACGATTTTCCTCGAAGCAGTAACTTCTGTTGCTTTAGTTCGTCATAATTATTCCCACGTTAGGCTTAGAACAACTTTAATTCTGCCTCTGTTATACCTTCCGTGCTACCGTACTTACCTGGAACAAGTTTTACTTCAATTAAGATGTAAATGACACAAGGAACTTCGCGCAGCTTAAAGAAGAGCCGGCGCTAAATATCAAACTACATATTTATTTTACTCGTAGCTAAAATTATTATGTCAAGTTGAGAAGTTTATAGCGAAAACTGCACGTTCGTCTCGTATATTCCCAAATTATCTATAAGTAGCTGTAACTTCGTCCGCAAGTATTAAGGTTTTAAAAAATCCGTGGGAACGCTTTGATTTCCCGGGATAAAAAGTAGCAGTCACCCTCCAGGTCTGAGGTAGTGAATGGGTTAGTGATATTTATAGAAACCGCGTGGGTTGTGTTTAAAAATCCCATGAGAACATCACGTCATACCTTCGTTTGTGATTGGTTAGCCACTCGAAATGTGTTGTGTTTTTTGTCTTTGTTATTTGTATAAGATTACGTAACAGAGAGAGCCCTATACTAACTTCTCTCCATGGATTGAGTACCTATTATTCTGTGCAATCCCATCAAATAAATACCAAAATGTAATAAAGGCGAATGCGTATGTACGTATATCTCTTCGTAACTTATTTGTTCTGTCGCCGATCAGTCAACCAATCACTAGTAGGTAGTTACATGTATATTATAGTTAGTTACATGTATATTATACAGTAGGAACGTACAAACACGATAGCATTGCTGAATACGTCCAATTAACTGGCAATCCGGTAACACGAAACCAAAAAAAGGTTTTTGGGAGCGTGAAATTCTGTACCAGTGATTAAAAGTGTCACTACTAGGGACACGTTGATTAACTCAACTGTAATGTAGGTATGTTCGTATGGCATGTAACAGGGTTTTGTGATTTAATTACTTAATGAACATGAAGTAGTTTTTGAATGAATATATTGTAACCTTACTGTTTTATGATCATTAGAGTATCAATGCCTAAAAGTTAAGACGTCCGGCTTCTAATCGGAGGTCGAGGGTTCGATCCCAGGCACGCACCTCTAACTTTTCGGATGTGCGTTTTAAGTAATTAAAAGTAAATATCACTTGTTTTAACGGTGAAGGAAAACTCTGTAGGAAACCTGCATGCCTGACAGTTCTCCATAATATTCTCAAAGGTGTGTGAAGTCTGCCAATTTGCACTTGGCCAGTGCACTTGCACAGTGGTAGACTATGGTCAAAACCCTTCTAACTCTGAGAGGAGACTGGTACTACAAGCACTCCTCTCATATATAAAATACCTACAACCGCCCCTCTTCTTATGATTTTTTTGGAAATCCTTTCATAATGAAGGTCAGTGTTTTAGAGAAAACTTTTATACAAAATATCGTGTTACCATGTCTTTACCCTTGGTTTTGGGTCATAGATTTACGTATCATTACTGATTTTCCTGCAATTTCGACCAAATGATTTTAGGCATTAAAAAGTACCGTGGAAAAACTTTGAGTATCCGGGAGAAAAATACAAAAAATAAAAAAATAAACAAATTTCGTCAAAATCTAAAACTAAAAAGCTTACAGACGGGCAGTCAAACAGATGTTCGAACAGAGTCACACTCTTTCACACCCACAAGTGCGGAAATTTCGAATTATTTTCATTATTTCTGCAGCTATAAGGGTCTGACAGACACGCAGACAGACGATTAGACGGATGGACGAGGAAGAATTCACCCAAGTACACTCGGAGACCTTACTTTCCTCAGTCATTAAATTTTCTATTTAACTTTATTCTCAACTTGTGGTACGTACTCGACTGTAGAGACACAATGCTTACGCAATACGCAAGCATGTGTTACAGAGTGGGATCCTGAATTTCCATGTCTATTATTCAATTTGTTAATTCGTTTCGCATTCAACTCAGTGAGCCGTGAGATAAACGGACGGAGGAAATAAAATACACAATTTCAAATTAACCTACAGGTGTGATAATATCGAGGAATTATAAATTTTAGGTAGGTACGTAATTCTTTTCAATATTTCAGCAGATATATAGGTGTAACAGACAAATAGACAGACGATTAGATGGACGGACATAAAGGACGAATTCACCCAAGTAAATTCATAGACCTCTCACTTCACTCGGTCAATTCTATTTAATTCTGTTCTCACAATGTGGTTAGTGGTAGAGACACAATGAACGCAAGAGTGAATTTTCATGTTTATCATTCAATTTGTTAATTCGTTTCACGCATACGACTCAGTGGGCCGTGAGACAGCTTGCGTGAAACGGGATTTCTGCCTAGAAACCCTGAATTTGGTTCTGGAATTACTGACACGTATAAGAGGTTTCAAGTAAATACATCGAAAATGCGATTAGACATTGCGATGCTTCTAACGTAGACTATTTTATACTTACTGTAAGTATGTGACGACATGTTACCAGGCAATCCTGATCATCTGTACAAATAACAAGCCTGCCCTGCTGTCAACATTTTAGGCAATTAACCGCAGTAAAATGTCTCGCAAAAATTGGTTAGTTCATCAGATTTAGGAAAAAGCCCTAAGACTGCATGACCCCAGGGTGTCCAACGGCAAACGGAAAAAAATGTAGGTAACACTCGATAAGAGAGGCACAAACTTGTTCCAGCCAATTGTTCTGCGGCTTCCGCTCTTGATGCTGTCTTCCTGATAAGTCCCTGATATGACACGAGGACAATGTGTCAACGCACGTTTTGTCCCACGTTAAGACCCCTTCCACGCTCGCAAGGAACCAGTGTCAAGATCTCTTGCTTTTTGATGACGATTTTTGGACGTGAAATTTTTTAATCACACTTCCGTGCTAGTTGGCTGCTTGAAAATGGAAAAATTATACAGTATTCTGGAGTTACACATAAGCTACGGCTAACCCGGAAAAATGTCTTAGTCCCGCGGGAACACAGAAAGTTTTGCGGAAGAAAAGTTTGAACGACTAAGTACGTCCTTTGAGCGCAAGGAAAAATCGATAAAATGTAGCCTTGGTGATGGCTGGCATGCCCCAAGTCAAGGCTGGTTGAATAAAAAATGAAAGTGAAAAGTATTAATTAATATTAACCAAAATGCAATATATTTATTCAATTTTTCACTGTCCGATAGTACCCACACTAGGTAACTGTGTCGTGGGTTATAAGGTGGTGGAATAGACAAAAAGCTCTATGAACATCCATACTTCCATCCATACTAATATTATAAATGCGAAAGTGTGTCCGTCTGTCTGTCTGTCTGCTACCTTTTCACGGCTCAACAGTTTAACCGATTCTGACGAAATTTGGTACACATTAACTTATATCCCGGGGACGGACATAGGCTACTTTATATCCCGGAAAATCAAAGAGTTCCCACGGCATCTTTAAAAACCTAAATCCACGCGGACGAAGTCGCGGGCATTCTCTAGTAACAAATAAATAACAAAGTATGACTCATACTATAAGTATAACATATTTTAGGCAATTACTCTATTAATTTTAATTAATTATTATTAATTAATCCTACAGGGTAAATAAGACCCGAATATCCGTAGGAGAACCAAGGTCAATGATATAGCCCAAAGCGTCAGCAAGTTGAAGTAACAGTTGGTAGACCATGCTTGTCATATGGGCGTTAGTCGAAAGTTCCTAGAATGGAGACCACATACTTATAGGTAAACGAAGCGCGGGGTGCTCTGGTAGACATGATGGACTGACGATATAAAGGGGGTAAGAGGAAGCTGTTGAATGAAGAAGGCTGAGGACAGGGAGCGATGGTTGGATGGATGGACTCTGACTAGGGAAGGTCTTTGTTCAACAGTGGACGTCCTCAGGCTAATACTATTAAGTTAATCATAGAATAATAGGAACTGAATAAATATAGGTACTTAACTACCTACGTAAATTACTCAGTTAAAAAAGTTAGGTTATGCAAAAAATATGGCGATTTTTGTTCCATCGCCATAATGTTAAATCTTTGTGACTAAAATTGGAGTTGGCATCGCGTTTGCGGTCTATGCATTCGGTTTTTCACAAAGATGGCTGCACTTTTCCAGAGAGAGAGAGTCGGCACAAATTTTCAATATGGATGCATTGTTCAGATGCATGTGCTTTGCTTTTGCACTTTGCAGGCTTGGACAGAATGATTTAAAATCTCTCCATTCTTTGTCAACATACATAAAACACGAAAAGCGTTTGCCAGCGAGTTCGGGAAATAGCTTAAAATGGATACGAATTTGAAAGAAAGCTTAGGTCGTATTTTACAAACGTCTGTTTTATTCTTTCGTCTCGATTTGCAAACTAAATAAGTAAATAGCGAGCCTAAACATAATATGCACCAGCTGTTTTTACGCCATGAAGATCTCTCGTTTCATGATTCTAGGTCAACGAGAAGTACCCTAGGTATAGGTTTCTTGATCGTCACGACGGACAGACAAAAAAGTGATACTATATGGGTTCTTTTTTCCTTTTGAGGTACGGAGCTCTAAAAAAGTGTTATTTCTTGTGATGGTACGAAACCCTTCGTCTTCGAGTCAGACTTGCATTATATCGTCATTGCAATTATAAGTGACGCTAGATTCCGATTAGTTCAACTCAGGAAGTTAAACTTTCTACCTCTAGCTATCAGATCTGTTTAGGTCATAAGGCTTCTCCCGCGTCAGTTGCGGACCGTGGTTAGTTAGTTATTCAGAAAGTTTAGAAACTTGGCGGGCTCACGAAGGTTTCAATGTGGCTTAATTCAATGGGGAGCTCATCTTGCTCAGTTGAATAAGAGAGATAATTAAAGAGATCAGACTTAGCCGGGATCTACGCGCTAAAGCCTCCAGGATCATCTCAATAATGATGTAGTCCTGATCTAATTTCGGAGACTAGCGTAATAAATACATTATCATCATCATCATTATGATCAACCCATCGCCGCCTTATTACCGAGTATTCAGAATAAGATGGGTTTGACTACGCTGGCCAAGTGATAGTGAGTGAGTAAGAGTTTGAGAACATTATGGAGAGCTCAAGTTTTCTCTTCTCAAATCTTTAATTAACAAGTGTAAATTAAAAATTTATAACACCCCCGACGATCCAAAGTATTTGAGTTTTCCAAAACATCATTTTCAAATAAATAATTATGTATTTAGGCAACGTCCATCTTGACAGCTTGACATTTGTCTATTGACATAATATTATGAACCTAACGTTTATCTAACCTTCTTTTCTACAAGAAAACTAGAAAAGAGCTGATAACTCTTAAACGGCTGAACCAATTTTTTTAGATTATAGCTAAGAACACTCTCGATCAAGCCACCTTTCAAACAAAAAAAACTAAATTAAAATCGGTTCATTCGTTTAGGCGCTACGATGCCACAGACAGATACACAGATACACAGATACACAGACACACAGGTCAAACTTATAACACCCCTCTTTTTGGGTCGGGGGTTAAAAAATTCTTTTCAAAAAAGGGATTTCCAAAGCCACTACAAAGTATATTTAAATAAATTTACTGCATTTTGTCAGCCCCCATAGATCAGTGTAGTAATCATAGCATCTGTTTCAAAGAGTTAGACCCGAAGTTTAATATCGAAGCATACGCTTGGTACCTACAATATTATTTCACCATCAACAGCTCCTGAATCTCTATGGTTAAGGATTGTTTACCCTGCATCATCAGGTTTGAGGAGTTGAATATCGGAGTTCAACTATGAGGTGGTTGCTTGGTAACTTGTACTTAGGTACCAAGCAACGACTAGATAGGTCTACCACGCTGGCCAAGCGCGGATTAGCAGACTTCACACACCTTTGAGAACATTACGGAGAACTGTAGGTTTCCTTACGATGTTTTCCTTTCCTTCACCACTCGATTATGCTAGCTACTAGCACAGTTTAATTATATAATTTGTGTTAGATTTTTTTTTAATTTATAGAGTAGCGCTTGGCTGCAATCAGTCTTGGTGGCAAGTGATGATGCAGCCTAAGATGGAGCAAGCGTTAGAAGATGCCTATTCATTCTTTACTTGAAGGTACCCATATTATAATTTGAGGGAGATACCACGCACGCACGGTTCTATTGAGATACTCCATAAAGTTGCATTATTAAAATAGGCATCCTCATTCAACCCTATCCGGGCATTAAATACAATACTTGACCTAGTTAAGGGTCAGACGGAAAGATGCGGGGTCCGCAAGAAATAATGGCTCTCCATCATCGCTACTTAAGATTTCAACGGACGAGAGCATTGCTTATTATGAGAAAACTCGATGCATATTTCTATTTTTAACCCGCCGCCAATGTACCGGGCTTTGTCTTTCACGAGCTTTTTGTTTTAAAAGCTTTTTATTAGGCACACTCGCTTCTCGTTGCTCGCCAACCAGTTTCTAGTTTTTAGCTCAACTCAGATCGTTCGGTCGGACAACTGTCTAATAGAGGGTTAATTTTTTGGGTTATTGTTTTATCATTTGAATATTCCGTTATACCACTAAACCCTTCCACCCGGACAAGCCAATTTAGAACAAATCAATTAAAAATTAACCCAAATAAAAACAAGGGATAAACTTACCTGCTTAGCATAACTTAGCTGTGAATCTGGCACCCTGACCCAGATTCTCTTCCTTACATGCATTTTAGTCATGAACAGTTTTTATCATTAGTAGAATAACAATGACAAACAGAGACAGAGGCCTCTCACCAATTATTTTAATAAACTGACCTAAACGAGGAATCAACCCAGGGTTTCTGGTAACTTTAACTTTTTTTTCAGACGGGAGTCCGCAGGCCAACTCCCACGCTCAGCCAGCATAGACTCAGTGGTAGAAGCAGCGATCTGCGCACGGCACTCCGTACCCAGTCCCACAAACCTACAGCTACCCCGAGCAGACCGGGCCCTGAGCCTTGTCTCGCCCGCAGTTGGTCGACGAGCCAAGAGCCAAAGAGGGCAGGCAGGTAGGTAAAGACTGTTGGATTTTTATCTGGAAGGGCGCAAATTGTGAGTGATGATGCAAGAAACGCGATCACTTTAGCAGTTTCTGTACCTTCCGCACGAATCTGTAAGCTTCATCTAGCCTGCAGTTGCCAGGAGCCGTAGATGCAGGTAAAGACTATTGGATTTTTATTTGATTATTTGAAGTGATTATGCTGTCAAAGTTGGAACACGATCATTCTTATGCTATTGCACTTTTACCAACGAATTTAAAACTACCGCAAGCAGACCGGGCCCTGAGCCTTGTCTCGCCTGTAATTTGTCGGCGAGCCAAGAGCAAAAGAGGGCAGGCATGAAGCTAAAGACTATTGGTTTTTTATGAGGTTGTAATGGGCACAAACTTGGAACACTTATGCTCAGGAATTCACAGCTATCGTGGGCAGAACGGGTACTAAGCCTCGGTTACTCTTTGTTGGTAATTTTTGGATTTTTTTGGGCAAGAGGGCAGGCAGGTGGTAGACTGTTGGATATTTATTTGGTTAAGTACACAAATTGAAGTAAGTATATTAAGTAGTAAGTATTGACCATCAAAAAGAGTACAATATTACTTTGAATAAATGATTTGAGTTTGAGTTTACCATTCTTACATATGAAATCAATAAAGAAAACTAATGCACTAATTATGTGTACACACTTATTGCTTATTATCATTGTGTACCATTTTGATACACCATGAAAATAAGCACATAATATCGACCACTAACAGAAAGACTATAATATGTAGAGCTGAACGCATACGTCTGATAGATTGCATATATTCCTCCATTTAAGTATTATACTACAATCTGAAAAGTGAGATGCTCTAAACAAATCCCCGTGGAACGGACACAACAAACTTTAATTTAAAAGGCGATCGTTGTGAAGGATACCAATAGCTCAATACATATACTGTGCAAATAGCTACGATATATCGCCAGTATACCGTCGGATATCGCCCATATCCTATTCATATCGCTCAACATTGAACGGTTGTTATCGTGCCATTTATTTTGCATTGAATGCCTTTGAGCATAGCTATAGCTACGTCTTCAGTTTGGATATTTAAAGACCATTTAGAAATAACAAGACTGAACTTGGAAGTGACGTGAATGAATAATCATGTTTTCTAATAAGTGCGTCGTTACCTTTAATACCTACGTTTTACAAAAAACTCCATGCAAAAGTTCCTGTGTTTTGGGCTCTACATTAATTATATGTCACTCAGTTTTTCTTTTATAATGGTGACATTTTTAACTGGATGGAACAACGAGTGGAAACGATAGGCAGGTGTGGGCAAATGATAATTTTCTCAAAAGAGATTCTCAAGCCAGAGATATTTCAACCGATATATTCAAATTAATATTTCGAGCGACTGCCTTTCATTGAAATTTTTATGTCATTATTTTCATTTACCTGGTGATCCAATACAGTTTCAATTTTTTGAATAAAAAAAGTGAGCAGACGGATCGCCTGATGTTAAGTTATTACCTAAAATCGATAGTGATTACCGCCTCCCATGAACATTTGCAACACCAAAGGCCAATCCGTTGCCGACTTTCCAAGAATTTGTTGATCCGCTCCTAACAACCCTATGTTGAAATCTAATGGGAACACCGCAGAAGGGAGTTGGTTCCACAGTTATATGAGCATGGAAATATAGACCCGGCACAACGTATCAGGGGGGTGAGGGTGAAATTACTTACGGTCGTGTGCGGTGCGATTTTAGAAAAACCGGCCAAGTGTGAGTCAGACTCGCGCACTGAGGGTTCTGTACTCGGGTATTTTTTCCAACATTTTGCACCATAACTCAAAAACTATTATACATAAAAATAAATAAAAATCTGTTTTAGGGTGTACAGGTAAAGCCCTTTCATATGATACCCCACTTGGTATAGTTAAAATTGAAAATTGAAACATATTTTAATTTTTTTTAAATGATGTGACCACAAATTCACGGTTCTCAGATTTATTGCTGTACTTGAGCTATAAGACCTACCTACCTGCCAAATTTCATGATTCTAGGTCAACAGGAAGTACCCTATAGGTTTCTTGACAGACACGACGGACAGACAGACAGACAACAAAGTGATCCTATAAGGGTTCCGCCTTACCTTTTGAAGTACGGAACCCTAAAAAGTAGGGTGGAATAAGGTCGAACAACAAACAAACAAAGGTCAACAAGATTTCAGGTTTTGTAGCCTTTTTCATTCAAAAATGAAGAAATCCCTGTTTTTTCGTACGAGACCTACAAAGGTACATATTTAAATGTGGGGTACAAAATGTTTGTACTTCATCGCTGCAAATTGTTTGCACGGGCCATTAACTGAGTTAGGTGTTCATTGTTTTGGTTGTATTGTCTGGATGAAAACATGGGTAAACGGATTAGCCTAACCTTTTTACCGATAGCGACCTTTCGCCGATTGTTTATGTTCTGTTTTTAGCCCCCGACCCAAAAAGAGGGGTGTTATAAGTTTGACGTGTGTATCTATGTATCTGTGTATCTGTCTGTGGCATCGTAGCGCCTAAACTAATGAACCGATTTTAATTTAGTTTTTTTTTGTTTGAAAGGTGGCTTGATCGAGAATGTTCTTAGCTATCATCCAAGAAAATCAGTTCAGCCGTTTGAAAGTTATCAGCTTTTTTCTAGTTACTGTAACCTTCACTTGTCGGGGGTGTTATAAATTTTTAATTTACACTTGTATTATTATAATTTATGTCTATATATACCTACCTATCACACTTCACATCACACTAATATTATAAAGGCGAAAGTTTGTATGTGTGTGTGTGTGTGTGTGTGTGTGTATGTTTGTTACTCCTTCACGCAAAAACTACTGGACGGATTTGGCTGAAATTCGAAATGGAGATAGATAATATACTGGATTAGCACATAGGCCACTTTTTATCCCGGAAAACCAAAGAGTTCCCACGGGATTTCGAAAAACCTAAATCCACGCAACGAAGTCGCGGGCGTCAGCTAGTTTGTAAATATTTAGCAAGTAAGTACCTACTTGCTGTGCTGTTAGGCTACTATGCCACTGCTACCACAAGCGAGTCTCTTCAATAGAAATTGTAAACGAATTTTTAAAGTGGCATGCAAAAATATATCATGATACAAACTGAAGTGTTGTTGACTTCTTTGATATGATAATAAGGCACTGTCGTTGCGGTCTACTTTGCAGGCCTTATTTACGAGAGCGATATTACAGAGAGATACACTTTTTACCCGACTGCCGCAAAGCCAAAAGGAAGGGTTATGATTTTAGCAGTCTATGTATGTATGTATGTATGTATATGTGCATGTATGTATGCATGTATTTTAGTATCCAGATTCTGTGTGTTCCACCGTAGTGCCTAAACTACTGGGCCGATTTTGATGAATGAGGTGTCAATTGATTCGTTTTAAAGGTCCGGGTGGCATAGACTATATTTTTACGAAAAAATTGACCTAACATAAAAAAAAGTGGTGTCCAAAAATTTTTTTTTTGCTATTGTATCGAGTGGGATGTCAAATGAAAGAGGAGAAAATTTTGAACTCATGAATATAAATGTACAATAACATTAAAATATACCAAGCGACAGAAAAACAATTTCACTCTAATATTTCAGAGTTTATTAAGACGATCGCAGTCGGGTTTTAGTTTTCAACTTTATCTTGTAACTAGTCTTAGTGACCTTGTGCAATTCCATAAAGAAGGGCAGGTTTTATTTATATTGATGTAGATAGCTTTGATGAATATTCATCCAAGGTAGGATTTACATCTCTCTCTGCGTCCGTTTCTCATTGTTGATCGTAACACCTTGCCAATCTTTCGCGAGTGAATAGTTAACAATCTACTCGCACGACTTTACTCGGAAGAATTTTCTACTACCTTCCGCTAATCTATACTGGAAAATCATAGCTAGATTTGCCATCTTAGGTACCTACCTAGTATACAGACTATATCCGATAAGCTTGAAAGCATATTATGTCTGCTATGAGCAAACTAAAAAGTTAATAATACATTTAGGTACAGATTGTTAGACATTATCCAAAGCAACATCTACTAAAGATTCTAATAGGCTAAACATGGGATACCTACATTGAAGATAATCACACTAATATTATAAAGGCGAAAGTTTGTATGTGTGTGTGTGTGTGTGTGTGTGTATGTTTGTTACTCCTTCACGCAAAAACTACTCGACGGATTTGGCTGAAATTTGGAATGGAGATAGATAATATCCTGGATTAGCACATAGACTACTTTTTATCCCGGAAAATCAAAGAGTTCCCACGGGATTTTGAAAAACCTAAATCCACGCGGGCGAAGTCGCGGGCATCGGCTAGTAGGTATTAATACTTAAGCAAGCTCCTCTAACTATTGTTATAGCAATTACTTCTAGTAAATGTTTTGCATATTTAAACGTAATAGGCGATTCAGTGTGATAACAGCTCTGAGCTCAGTTGTTAGTGTTAGACATTGATACTGCTGATTAAATACTCCAACAGCTCAACAGTTAAGGTAGCGGACTGAAATCTGAAAGGTTGGTGGTTCAAACCCTTCCGTTACACTATTGTCATACCTACTCCTAGCACAAGCTTTACGCTTACTTGATGGTAAGTGATGATTCATTTACTTGGTACAGACTACAGAGATAGCTTGCATCCTGGAGGCTCGGAAAATCAGAGTTCCCGTGGGATTTTGTAAACTTAAATCCACGCGGACAAAGTCGCGGGCATCAGCTAGTTTATAATATGGGCATCACACTTCACACTAATATTATAAAGGGGAAAGTTTGTGTGTATGTGTGTGTGTATGTTTGTTACTCCTTCACGCAAAAACTACTGAACGGATTGGGCTGAAATTTAGAATTGAGATATAGTATACCCTGGATTAGCACATAGGCTACTTTTATCCCGGAAAATTAAAGAGTTCCCACGGGATTTTTAAAAACCTACATCCACGCGAACGAAGTCGCGGGCATCAGCTAGTAATATTATAAATGCGAAAGTGTGGTCGTCGATAAAAAGTAAATCAGCAATTACATTACAGAAACAGTTGAAGTGGATAACTTCAAGGCCTCAAGAGCCCTCAATCCTACATAATGTGTTACCCCATTTTGCACTAAGGGTAATGTAATTTGGCCTTTGCGCTTCTTGTCTCCGGCTTTTAAGTTGCCCTTTGTAATTACGTTTGAAATACCCTGACTGTGGAGTACCTAATTGATCTATGTAAAGGTTTACTTATGGACTAAGAGCCCGTGAGAGCCAGACCTTCGTTATTTTATAAAACTTGAAAGTGTAAGGGTGTTTGGCAGGGGTTTGCCACGATAGTGTGTTTGACAGTGTGTAGTACATGATGTGGTTTCCAAACGATAGAATCTGGCAATACATGACGTGATTTCTAGTACTATTCCGCAGAAAATCCAAAAAAAAATTACTCTTTGTACTTACCTACACCAGTAAAATACACTTTTGTTACTTGTTATCTGCCAAAGCCACCATGATCCAAACTTCATAGTCACTAAACGTTCCTCCCTGACTCGCAGATAAACTTTCAGCTTTTATAAAATAACGGAGGTCTAGCCCTCACAGGCTCATTCTTATTAGTTGAAATATTCTCATCATTTTATGCCTAGATTCTAGACTTCCTTCATTGGTCCACTACTTACAGTTAACTGTTGGCTTTGCCGTCGTCGGGTAAAAAACAGATATTTCTTAATTTTATTAAAAATCTAAAAGGAATTGATAACTGACTGGCCAATTGACTGACTGACTGACTGACTGATCTATCAACACACAGTTCAAACTACTGGACGTATCGAGCTGAAAAGCATACAGATAGCTATTATGACGTAGACACCAGCTAAGAAAGGATCAATCCCTAAGGGGTTAAAGGGTGTAAATAGGGGTTTGAAATTTGTGTAGTTCATAAAAATGGAGTCGCGGGCATAATCTAGTTAGGAATACAAAATTCGATTGTTAAATGATATCACAGTACCCCCATAATTGCAAGGTCGTTCATTATCATATAACTTAATATTACGTAACTGGAAAATAATGCAATCATCAGCTATGTAGCCGCCCACCAGTGCCAACATTCCTGTTTAATTTGTTTTTAATATGTCCGCAAATATAATGCGCTTCATAATTCTGGGGCAATTGTTACTGAATTGAGTTAAATTAATAATAATAATTACTTAATTACCTCTTGTATTCTGGTTTGAAACTGCATAATTAATTTTATAAAAGGATATTCCGAATATACCTATAACTGCTGAGTTCTAAAAAACTGGTAATCTCTATCAACTCTAAATATATTTTTTGATTCGCAAACTTTGAAAATAAGAGGAATGATAGGTCGAATTTTCATTCTGGCTCCGTGCTCTCACCGCTTTATCCCACTGGTAAGATTACGGAATAACACCACGGTGGCTGGCTTTTTCTGCATGTTTATCAGTGCGAGGACGGGCGGAGCATGCTGTCTGTTTCAGCGGATTATAGCTAACTAGAGGATGCCCGCGGCTTCGCCCGCGTGGATTTCGGTTTTTTAAAATCCCACAGGAACTCTTTGATTTTCCGGGATAAAAAATAGCCTATGTCCTTCCCCGGGATGTAGTCCATGTCTGTACGAAATTTCATCAAAATCGGTTCAGCGGTTGTGCCGTGAAAACGTAGCAGACAGACAGACAGACAGATAGACAGACAGACAGACACACTTTCGCATTTATAATATTAGTATGGATTAAGCTTTTGATCCCTTGTATGTCATGGGCTTCCGCAAATAACGCTCGGTTCTATACAACAGAATACATCACCGTCGTGCGTTGCTGCGGTTACGCTTTGTGTGTGTCACCATTTCCGCCCCACTACTGAGTACGGATCTCCTCTCACAATCAGAAGGGTTTAGGCCATAGTCTGCCACGCTGGCCCAATGCGGATTGGCAGACTTCACACACCTTTGAGAACATGGAGAACTCTCAGGCATGCAGGTTTCCTCACGATGTTTTCCTTCACCGTTAAATCAAGTGATATTTAATTGCTTAAAACGCACATAACTGAAAAGTTAGTGGTGCGTGCCCGGGATCGAACCCCGACCTTCGATTAGAAGGCGGACGTCCTAACCACTAGGCTATCACAGCCTGTGTGTGTACACGGCTTTAATCATCGCAACACTAGCCCACTTTTCCCGGTCATAACTCAAACTGTTCAGCGTAACTTCGTTCGGCACTCGCAAATGGAACAAATCTAGTTATCACTATAGCAATATGGACTCATTTCCGTACACCGTCGCAACTCATAAGCGGGAGCGTGTTGTCATTTTCCTACGTTTTCCCCGATTATAGTACATACACTAGCTGATGCCGGCGACTAAGTACGTCCGCGTGGATTTAGGTTTCCAAAAATCCCGTGGGAACTCTTTGATATTTGTGGCAGGGTAGGTATAGATGGTTCCTTTCCCAGATGGTACCTACCTCTAAACAGACAGACAGACACACTTTCGTATTTATATTAAAGTCCATATACCGTCGCGTTAAATAAGCAACCAATCGACTTGATTTTTGGTTTGGAGATGTTTGAAAAGATGGAGATTAACGTAGGCTACTTTTTAATCAACTTCAAAAAGGGAGGAGGTTCTCAATTCAACGGTATGTTTTTTTTTGTTTTTTATTCCGGAAAAATCAATGAGTTCCCACGGGATGTTTAAATACCTAAATCAACGCGAAGGAAGTTGCGGATATCAGATAGTTTAATTATAATTGGATGTCAGCTCTCTAACTAAACGTACCAATGGTATCTTACATTTATGTAGTTGTCATTAGGTATTGTAGGTAAGTGTTGTTCTAACATACAGAGATCTCTTGACTTGCGTCAACTCAAAACAATTCTCGCCAGAAGCGAAGGAACTTGAAGGTGTGCTTAACAGGGCTCTCTCCGTCACTCGTTTCATACAATCGTAGTTCCAATTTCATTTGAATATTAAGCAACCAATGTCCATGAAATTTTGCAGACATATTCTAGAAACTAATATCTGTGTCTGTGGTGTTATAGATTTTTCTAAAAATATGTAGTTTTAAAATTACAGGGGCTCAAAGATTTGTATGTAAATTTTTAAGACCGCGTAACTTTGAAAGCGAATATTTTAACAGAAATCTGGAAAACCACAGACATAGATATTAGGTTCTACAATATGTCTGCAAAATTTCATGGCTTTTGGTTGCTTAATATTCAAATGAAATTGGAACTACGTTTGTATGAAACGAGTGACGGAGAGAGCCCTCTTAAGCTGGAGGCGAAATCTCTACAGATTTACTAGAATAGTTCCTTACGTTAATCAACGTAAAGTTTTGGGAATGCAATTTCAGAATGTAGTTTAATACCATGATCTCTTACGTTATATAGGATACCAGACATCCTATTACAGTAATACCTATCTCGATATAAAAAACCGGCCAAGTGCGAGTCGGACTCGCGCACCGAGGGTTCCGTACTCGAGTATTCTTTGCGACATTTTGCACGATAAATCAAAAACCATTTACATAAAAATAAATAAAAATCTGTTTTAGCCCTTCCATATTATGATATCCAACTTGGTATGGTTATCTTAATTTGAAAATTAAACACATTTTTTAAATGATGTAACCACATTGTGCTATAAGACCTGCGAGTACCTACCTGCCAAACATGATTCTAGGTCAACGGGAAGTACCCTATAGGCTTTCTTGACAGACACAACGGACGGATGGACGAACAGACAGACAGACAGATAGATAGACAGACAACAAAGTGATCCTATAAGTGTTCCGTATTTCCTTTTGACGTACAGAACCCTAAAAGTAATCAATTAATTGTACACCTGTTATAAATAAAATTAATTCAACGGGTTATGGTTATAACCTATTCAATTAATAAGCAATTAAGATCGTCCTTTCTAGCTTCAACGAAGATAATAATTTATACGCTTTGATCATAACCAGTTTCAAATTAACAGTTAGTCGTCCTATCGTCCACATAATTATGTGAAGACTAGCTGATGCCGCTTCGTCCGCGTGGATTTAGGTTTTTCGATATCCCGTGGGAACTCTTTTATTTTCCGTGATAAAAAGTAACCTATGTGCTATCCAAGATATTATCTTTCTCCATTCCAATGAGCCAAATCCGTTCAGAAGTTTTTGCGTGAAGGAGTCACAAACATACACACACATGCACACAAACTTTCACCTTTATAATATTATCGTGATGGGTAGGTAATTTTACCACTTTAGTGACTCGTTGGTCTAGTGCTCAGCATATTTGATTGCGGATGATGAGGTTCTTGGTTCGCTTCCCGGGTCAGGCCAAAAATAGGTAGGTAGGTTTTCTCTTTAAAAATTCTCAGTAAGTACCTAGGTACTAACCCGGAGTTTGCTACAGATCTCTCTCTGGTTATCTCGGTTATCGGTAAAAAATAAAAAAAAAAGTCTCGGATGTCCGTCGGGCTATGAGAGTGAGGGAATGTACCTGTGTATGCGCAGATACTTGTGCACTATAATATCTCCCGCGCAGTTGGCGCATCTCTATGAAGATTTCAAAATTTTAAATGGAAAATAGTAGAGAGATCAGGAGTTTGGAAAAAATGTATCCCGGAAAAACAATGAGTATACCTAGGTATTTTCATTTGATACTTTTTATGTCGGAAAAACAGTTTTCCCGAGATGAAAGTATCCTATGTTATGTCAGTCAGTTAGTAAAGTGTCACATTAAAATCTGTAGGTATTAATAGGTAGTTGAAGCGCAAAGAAGTACCTAACAAACAAAAAGACAAATATTTGTGACCTATCTGGCCTTAGTAGGTATCAATTTCAATTCAGCTGATATGACTCACAACCTGTTATGTAGCGGAGTACTAAAATGGACAAACAATGAACGATACAAAAGAACAGACCACTTGTACATAACCAATCAGTACTAATACTAACCTACATACCTACATGCAAACTACATACATATTATACGTTTGGGTCAACCTCAAGTTATGCGTATGAGAGCTTTTAAGGCTTTACATCGCCCCTCTCTGTCTTACCCATTGCAAAAAATATCTCTGTCCCTTTCTAAATAACTTAGGCGACAGCTATCGGCTGTTTTTAGGATCGTATGACAGTTGCCTGTGCGCATGCCTTTGTATTGTATTCGCGAGTCCACAATACGGTGAAATTGTGTTAAAAGTATTTAAAAAGTGATATTACGTGACGAAACTATGGCTTATAATATACGTTTTATATGTGTTTTGGCTGTGTGTGTTAAATAAATATGTGTTCGTGTCAGTAAATGAATGTTCGTGGCGTTGACATCTCTGGTTTGTTGACTTGGAGTCCCAAGAACAAAATCAAGATAAAGCTGAAACGTACGTAACTTTTGTTGTGCTCACGTGAGAAAATATTGTCCTATCTATTATTTGTTGGAATAACCATTTATTTGAGGCACATTCAGATAAAATATGAGTAATATTAGTCCCTTTAGTTAAGGTACCTACTGTTGACTCTACCGAGGTCTCTACTTGTCGATTTTTTTATCTGAAAAATTATGAAATAATCCATAATACTTACTTATAGTTCCATATGGTTCTAATTTTCAATTTAATAGCAAAGTAAGATATAGTGGGACTGTGTCAATGTAAAAATCGGAACACAATTATTTATTTTATCAAATATATCATTTTCTTTGAATGAAAAAATTCAGAATTACACCAATGCTACATATTCGTCGCTGATGTTAATTTTAGAAATCTCTAGTTTCCGTGAAATTATAAAAAATGTGCTGTTTAATAATTTAAAATTCTAATTATTGATTTAAGTGTGGTTTTATTGAACGCGAAAATTGATTTCATTTAAATTTTAAATTACAAATTAAGAAGTGTTAGGTAAAAAACTTATAACATAAATATTATTGGAAAATACAAAATTTATCACTATATACCTACCCACTTACATATTTACTCAATAGGTACGTAGTTATTATTAAAACCATATTAAGTAATTATATTAAAATTTAAATAGCGCTAAAACAAAGGCTTTTTATTCGTATATTTTATGTTTATTTATATTTATTATTCAATAATTTAATTTGAAACACGTGTATTGCATTAGTATCGAGGCTAATCGTTCATAAAAATAGATTATTTCAATATTTGAATGTTGCGCTTGCGTTTCTGGTTTTCTTGATCAAATATGTTTTTCCGTTTAAGATTTTTTTTAATCGTTAAAAATGGTTATAATGGTTATCTTGAAATCTATTTAAATCCTTTTCCGAAATGTAAGGTGATGCGTGCCAAATATCCTTTGCGGAAGTCGTTTCATGCACCGCATGCGGGGAGCCGGGAGATAGAAACCAATGAAATTCTCCAATTCGAAAAATTTAATGCATTTAAGAAATCTCACGCACTCCGAATGCATTCTCTGTCGACCAAGGAAAATCGTTTCCCTTATGGCATGCATTTTAGAAAACGCCGGCACCCCAAATGCGTTTTGGAATGCGCAATGGAAATTTGGATTTGAAAGACATTTACATTCGGATGAAAGGAAATATCCTATGTCTCCAGAATGCCAATTTTTGAAAAGATCGGTTCAGCGATATAGCCTTTGAACCGTTAGTAAAGAAAGAGATACACTTTTGCATAGTGTAGTATTGGTATGGGTTTGCAATGTAGATAAAAGGGCAATCTTTATGAATATATAAAAGGAAAAGATTACTGACTGACTGAGTATCTATCAATGCACAGCTCAATCTAGGTACTGGATGAATCGGACTGATATTTGGCTCGCTGGATAGCTATTACAACGCAGGCTAAGAAATGATTTTGGGAAATTCAACCCCTAAAAGAGTAAAATAGGAGTTAGTCCACGCGGACGAAGTCACGGAATAAGCGAGTTAATTAATAATAATTACTTGTACAGTACCTATTATTACTAATTGGGATCTAATTTCCTTTGATAACGGTCGAATCAGTTTCTATATTGGTTCTACAATCAGTTATTTGGGGCTGTTGAGCCAATTTAGTTAATTGACAGTCGTGTAGTTTCAATTGACTGTCTTTTTAACCCCCGACCCAAAGAGAGGGGTGTTATAAGTTTGACGTGTGTATCTGTGTGTCTGTGTATCTGTGTATCTGTGTATCTGTCTGTGGCATCGTAGCGCCTAAACGAATGAATCGATTTTAATTTAGTTTTTTTTGTTTGAAAGGTGGCTTGATCGAGAGTGTTCTTAGCTATAATCTAAAAAAATTGGTTCAGCCGTTTAAGAGTTATCAGCTCTTTTCTAGTTTTCTTGTAGAAAAGAAGGTTAGATAACCGTTAGGTTCATAATATTATGTCAATAGACAAATGTCAAGCTGTCAAGATGGACGTTGCCTAAATACATAATTATTTATTTGAAAATGATGTTTTGGAAAACTCAGATACTCTGGATCGTCGGGGGTGTTATAAATTTTTAATTTACACTTGTTACGATCTTAACCTATTCGATTTGATTTATATTAAAATAAAATTGTTGTTTATTTTATGGGTTTTTCATTAAGTCTTTTTTAGCGTAAGATTAGAGAGTAGGCGTAACGATAAATCTATGCTAAAAGGATTCATTAAGATTATTTTAAATGTAGGCAAAATCACAATAATTAATAGATACATGTATAGGTAACTGCCCACCATTGAAATTTTTACAGCATTCTATTTTGGTGTAAACATATTATGTTTCTGATGGAAAAACTTTTAAAAATCATTGTTATTGAGGCAGATACAATTTAAAAACCAATACGCCTCTCACACCTACTTTTCAGGTTGACTCTTTTGTATGACTTTTGGCTGTGTAATAGAATCAAATAAATTTAAGCCTTCTTTCAATGAGGAAACGATGGAGTAGGTGTTCGTCACGCTGACGAAGTCAATAAAAAAATGGCGAGTATAAGAGAAGTCAACGTAAACATATGTATCTTCAACATCTACGGTCATTGCCGTGAAAACTCATAATGTTACGTAAGAAGCGTTCATTTAAATTGTAAATACACTCACTGGCAATGCATATGCATTCACCGGCAATGCGTAACGACTAACGAGACACTGATGATTAGGCTTTTATCTAAGACTAATCGCTGTAGTGATTATGTGTTTTTGTGACCAATCACGGTAAAAACGAAAGCAATCACTAATCATCAATTATTATTTTTCGTAATCTGCGACATAAATGTTCAACTGAGATATATATTGTACCTACTTATGTTACGACGATTATGGTTAGGTACCTATCCACTAGTGTGCGGATAGGTACCAATATGCGGATAGGTGCAAAATTCAAAAATTCAAAATACTTTTATTCAATTAAACTTTTACAAGTGCTTTTGAATCGTCAAAATAATCTACCACTGGTTCGGAATGCCGTTCCTACCGAGAAGAACCAGCAAGAAACTCGACGGTTGCTCTTTTCAAGTATTCAATTTACAATAATATGTCATATTGTTGAGTTTATGATGGTATTTTTATTACTTTCCAAGTATTGTCCAAGTTTAACTCTTACAATTATTATTTTGCATGCCACTCCATAGCAGATTGCAGTTATTGAACCCATAAGCATAACATTGTACCTATTCCTCAATCTAAACAAATAAATGAATTAAAATGAAATAAGTAATTTTAAGGGAAGACTGGATATGTATTATAATTTATAATATAGTTAAGCGTACCATAACACTGAAATGACGATTAAGCTAAGAAAAAGAAGAATGTTAGGCTATCACTGTTTTTGAGAAATAAAATTACTGGTCTTAATATTGTTCCATGAGACTGCCTCTAAAAGGTCAATAAATGCGAATATTCAAAGACAAATATTAGGCTTGCATATAAAGTCTGAACCTATGTCAACGATACATAAACTTTGATATTAAAACCAACGTGCCACGTCGCGTCTGCCTGAATGGCGCGTCGCGCATTTTAAACAATTGCTAATTCGAGGTCACAACACCGAAGAAGGATTTATTATACCCAATAGCACCTTAAATAAATCCAGTGTAATTATTTATTAATGATATAATAACCATTCATCATTATAATTGAGGAATAGCCTGTAGAATTTTTTTTAACAAGGCTTAGAATGCGTTCTCTATCGATCAATAAAAATTATTGTACGAGATTTGTGGCATGCGTTTTTGAAATCACCTGTTTCCTGAACGCGTTTCAACCACTGAATAAAATGAGGCATCATCAGATCAGCTCTTTAGCCGCAATTTAAAAGAAAGACAGACAAACACACATATATTATAGTAGAGCATTTTTATTATAGTAGATAGAAGTAGGGTTTTAAAAAAGAGCAATACCTACTTAGTGCTTGCATTCTCAGAAGCGGAGCAAACTACATTTATCTGAGATGAATATTTCCAAGAACTTTTTTGTTTAGGTATACCTAGGTGTAATTCTTGCGATGTATGGACAGTCACATGGTTGTAGTAGGTATCTTCTATCTAAATATTTTATCCATTCCGTTTACCTAAACGATAAGTAGGTACTAGGGTAAACTAGGATTAAGACATCTTTTAAGAAATACGGGGTATACGACCCCCGTATTCAAAAGATTTGCTACTTCGACCACTTCGACAAAAAAAAAAAGATTCCGACGAATTGAGAACCTCCTCCTTTTTTGGAAGTCGGTTAAAAAATTGCAACCGAGCTAGGTATATTTTACTAGCTAACTCACCCCGGCTTCTCTCGAGGGGAATTTTTAAATACTGGTGAAGGGTGGTTTTTCCAAAAATCCTGAAACACATATTTTTAATTTTTAACCGAAAGAAAAGTTGATATTATGCTCCAAAAAATTGATTTTTTAACCCCCGACCCAAAAAGAGGGGTGTTATAAGTTTGACGTGTGTATCTGTGTATCTGTCTGTGGCATCGTAGCTCCTAAACTAATTATAGTTTTTTTTGTTTGAAAGGTGGCTTGATCGAAAGTGTTCTTAGCTATAATCCAAGAAAATCAGTTCAGCCGTTTGAAAACTATCAGCTCTTTTCTAGTTACTGTAACCTTCACTTGTCGGGGGTGTTATAAATTTTGAATTTACACTTGTAAATGTTTTTATTCAAATATGAGTAGGTATAAAACATGAACATAAAAATAGGTATTTTTAAGCCTTTTAATATTTCAGGCATCGACGCGGATCGCTCTTTAAAAAACTGTTCATTCAAATAAAAATACAAACTTTTAACGAATTCATATTATTTCGAACATTCGACTACGCGCGACGGCGTGTGCTACAATTAACTTGTTTCGTTATTTCTATACAAACTGTTAAACTATTAAAAACGAAATTAAGTTACCTACATCGAAATTCAACGTAATTGAACTTTGTTTATTAGCATTCCCATTTCGAAACTTGGCAATACACATAAAACAATTTACATATTATTGGCACAGTGGTCGAATTTGAACAACCTAGATTTTTTTTCTACAAAGTCAAAATTGCTTTTGTAAACTAATTCGTGAAACTTAGGAAAGGTCTGTTGCTTATTGTGAAAAAGTTAAAAGTGAAATAATTGTTCTATTTTCGAGAGTTTCAAAGCCACCTTTCAAACAAAAAAAGTAAATTAAAATCGGTTCATTAGTTTAGGAGCTACGATGCCACAGACAGATACACAGATACTCATCTCAAACTTATAACACTTATTGGGTCGGGGGTTAAAAAATGAAATAACTGTTCTATTTCTGAGAGTTTCGGACACAGAGGTACAAAATAACAAGTGTAAATTAAAAATTTATAACACCCCCGACAAAGTATTTGAGTTTTCCAAAACATCATTTTCAAATAAATAATTATGTATCTAGGCAACGTCCATATTGACAGCTTGACATTTGTCAATTGACATAATATTATGAACCTAACGGTTATCTAACCTTCTTTTCTACAAGAAAACTAGAAAAGAGCTGATAACTCTTAAACGGCTGAACCAATTTTTTTGGATTATAGCTAAGAACACTCTCGATCAAGCCACCTTTCAAACAAAAAAAAGTTAATTAAAATCGGTTCATTCGTTTAGGCGCTACGATGCCACAGACAGATACACAGATACACAGATACACAGACACACAGATACACAGACACACAGATACACAGATACACACGTCAAACTTATAACTCCCCTCTTTTTGGGTCGGGGGTTAAAAAGAAAGGAGAAAACAAACTAAGGTTTTATATTATTTCGTTTATTTAACAGCGGTGATAGTGTAGTGGTTAAGACATCGGCATCCTATCCGGGGAGGTCGGGGGTTCGATCCCGGGCACGCCTTAACTTAGGAGTTATATTATGTGCATGAGGAAGGCGGAGGACCGTGTTTGGTGGCGCGCTCTTGTAAAGGCCTATGTCCAGCAGTGGACGCATACCGGCTGATGGAATGGAATGGAAAATGTGCATTTTAAGTAATTAAATATTTGCTTTAACAGTGAAAGAAAACATCGTGAACAGGAGGAATTGAATAATTTTGAAGACTTCATTAGCCAATCGGTGTGGCATTTGGACCTGAATTTCCGATCACTGTTGAAAATTGATTGTAACCGGTCCCAACATGGACTAGAACTGACCCTGTGAAAGGGCTTCGCACGTGATTTTTCACATGCTACTTATATGATGGTCCATCTCTAGTACTGACTGCATAATCACACTTCACACTATCACACTAATATTATAAAGGCGAAAGTTTGTATGTATGTGTGTGTGTGTGTGTGTGTGTGTGTGTGTGTGTGTGTGTGTATGTTTGTTACTCCTTCACGCAAAAACTACTGGACGGATTGGGCTGAAATTTAGAATGCAGATAGATTATACCCTGGATTAGCACATAGGCTACTTTTTATCCCGGAAAATCAAAGAGTTCCCACGGGAATTTTAAAAAACCTACATCCACGCGAACGAAGTCGCGGGTATCAGCTAGTCATTACTAAATTCCGAATGGTTCAATCACGTCGGACGTCGTCGGATCAAAATCGAGTTAGGTTTGTCACGGGCCGTATGTGTAGTGAAATTGGCCGCTTTCTCCAGGCAAAGAGGATTTTGGGTCAGCTAACGGACGATTTGCAACACTGGTGCACGCGAGCGGTGTTGTTATTATTATATTATTGTTATTAAATACGTGACGTGCATTTAATAAAGCTTATTATCATTAAATATTAAATTATATAAAAATTAAATTAAAAATTTAAAAAACCCCCGACACATAAACCTCTAAAAAGTAAAAAAATAATAGGTAAGTATGTATGGGCCCTTTGAGAATAGTATAAATAGTAAAGTTTTTATCCAAGCGCTCGTTGCGCCAGGGGACCGCTACCTATCGTAAACTATGAAAGTCATCTGTTGTAGTCATCTGTTGTAATAGTCTTTAGCGGTCCCCCGACGCAACGAACGCTTGGATAAAAACTTTACTATTTATACTATTCTTAAAGGGCCCATACATACTTACCTATTATTTTTTTACTTTTTAGAGGTTTATGTGTCGGGGGTTTTTTAAATTTTTAATTTAATTTTTATTTCACGCTTTTTAAACTTTTATTCATAAATTACCGTTTATTTGTGCCATTCTAAAACCCAATTTCTATAATAATATAAATCCAATAAGGCAGCTAATATCTCTTCAAAAGTAACATCAATGTTATGTTAATTATACGTTCCATGAAATATTTTTGACCGAACATCACTAAATCAAGAATTATCTGAATGACTCACATAGTTTAACACGACCAAAACGAAATATCTGTTTCTAACATGTCGTTGCTTTAAAAATGTACCCATTTTACGTAGTCGTATAATAGTTCGCTTTTCAAGATATACCTACGATTAAATTGAAATCGACTTTCACCCGATGAAATAAGGAATAAAGTGGCTTGTATTTCATTTTGTTTGTTATTGCATGTAAAATTTTTATTTGACATAACTTTCAAAAACCGGTCAAGTGCGAGTCTGCCTCACACTACAGAGTTCCGTACAAGTTTTTTTTTATGTAATGACAATTCAGTTGTCGGATTTTTCTGTTTACTTGGGCCACAGGAGTAGAGTGCTTGGCCTATAAGATATTGCTACCTGCTTTTCATGATTCTACGTAAACGGGAAGTACCCAATTTATAAGTTTTGATTCTCTTGAAAGATGACACACAGACAGACAACGAAGTGGTGAAGGAAAACACCGTCAGGAAACCTGCATGCTTAAGAGTTGGCCATAATGCTCCCTCAAAGGTGCGTGAGGTGTGCCAATACGTGCTTGGCCGTGTGGTAGCTTCTCATTCTGAGAGGAGACTTGTGCTCAGTAGTAAGCCGGTGATGGGTTGATCCTGATGATGATGAATTTTTAACGTATTTTGTCAAAATAAATAAGCTGAGTTTAAGCAGATAAAATATAAAGAAGGTGCGCCTAATGCATCATCCAAACCTGCGCGACAAAGCGACTACGATGCGGGAACCTCAGCCGCGCGGAGGGTCATCGCCTCCTACGATATTTAATGGTGCCATGCACACCTACGCGACTAAAACAGTCGAGGCTACATCTTTTTTTTTTTCTACAGATACCTACTGAACCCTAAAAATAGTTTGACTATGGTTTGGGTTTGGGCGATGGGTTTGGGTTGATTGTTCGTCGCCTTTGGTTGACTGTTGGATATTATAATTGAATTGATGATTTCTCGTTTAACTGTGATTATAATATTTTATAAATTAGAAACTCCGCGCCTACGATCCAAAGTATCGGAGTTTTCCAAAACATTATTTTCAAATAAATAATTATGTATCTAAGCAACGTCCATCTTGACAGCTTGACATTTGCCAATTGACATAATATTATGAACCTCTTTGTACAATAGTGAAAGATCCCAGGGCCACCAGCCGTCACGTATTTTCTGACGAACGAAATGTGGACGATTGAGTAGTGTTAGTATGTACTAAGAACGCATGCCTACAGACCTGCTAGCTTGCTTAGACGGCCAATTTTCAGGTATCAGGTAATCAAGGTACATAAAAACTTTATTACTTACCTCACGTGAATTCTCCATTTTTTTTTAATTTTTAGCTGTTTTTTTTAATATTAATAATTAATTGACATAAGTAAACTATAAGAGAGTGAGAGAGATGTCAATATATCCTAATACATGTCTTACTCAGTCTCATGCTCGTAGATAATGATGCCCTCGCGCTCAAACCCACAGAGGCATTAAAATTGAATTTAGGGGATGATTGGCCCTCTGGATCGGTCTGTCTTCTTGTAAAAGGTTTTAAAATAGTTGTCTGGTGGACATATATAAAAATGGAGCATCAGAATTTACGTGCAGTTAAGTAATTACTTATTTTGGGAGCTTTAAAGCGTCTGCAAAGCAATACGGCCGACGCGGGAAGTGTCTGGGAGTATTGGCGACATATTTTTAAGGATATTGCCTAAAATATACGTAAAAATCAGTTTGGAGAATTTACGTGAGGTAAGTAATGGTTTTATGTACCTTGATTATCAGATACCTGAAAATTGGCCGTCTAAGCAAGCTAGCACGTAGGCTAGGCATGCTTTCTTAGTACTTACTAACACTACTCAATTGTACATATTTCCTGTGTCAGAAAATACGTAACTTCTGGTGGTCCTGGGATAAAAGTAATAAGAAAACCAGAAAAGAGCTGATAACTTCCAAAGGGCTGAACCAATTTTTTTGGATTATAGCTAAGAACACTCTCGATCAAGCCACCTTTCAAACAAAAAAAACTAAATTAAAATCGGTCCATTCGTTTAGGCGCTACGAGGCCACAGACAGATACACAGATACACAGATACACAGATACACAGATACACAGATACACAGATACACAGATACACACGTCAAACTTATAACACCCCTCTTTTTGGGTCGGGGGTTAAAAATAGGAGTTAGGTTTAGTCCACGCGGACGAAGTCACGGAATAAGCGAGTTAATTAATAATAATTACTTGTACAGTACCTATTATTACTAATTGGGATCTAATTTCCTTTGATAACGGTCGAATCAGTTTCTATATTGGTTCTACAATCAGTTATTTGGGGCTGTTGAGCCAATTTAGTTAATTGACAGTCGTGTAGTTTCAATTGACTGTCTTTTTACGATCTCAACTTATTCGATTTGATTTATATGTTGTTTATTTTTTGAGTTTTTCATTTAGTCTTTTTTAGCGTAAGATTAGAGTAGGCGTAACGATAAATCTATGCTAAAAGGATTCATTAAGATTATTTTAAAGGTAGGCAAAATCACAAAAAAAAATACTCGTATATAGATGCATGTATAGGTAAGTGCCTACCATTGAAATTTTAACAGCATTATATTTTGGTGTAAACATATTATGTTTCTGATGGAAAAACTTTTAAAAATCATTGTTATTGAGGCAGATACAATTTAAAAACCAATACGCCTCCACACCTACTTTTCAGGTTGACTCTTTTGTATGACTTTTTGGCTGTGTAATAGAACCAAAATAAATTTAAGCCTTCTTTCAATGAGGAAACGATGGAGTAGGTGTTCGTCACGCTGACGAAGTCAATAAAAAAATGGCGAGTATAAGAGAAGTCAACGTAAACATATGTATCTTCAACATCTACGGTCATTGCCGTGAAAACTCATCATGTCATGATGGAAGCTCAAATTGGTCCATACATCTACAGCCAGCGCTCCAAGAGGAAGCGTGGTAATAAATATTTTAAGTAGGTACTTTAAATCAAGGAGGTTTAGGTTCATTTTACATTGACGTTATTGTGTTTCGACTCTCCAATTTTATCAACGTTGGTGAGATGTAAAAGCTCATACTAAGCATACTTTGAATAATGAATACATCGTCTCTTCGTAGAAATGCTAATGTATAATTCACACGACATACCAAATGAACTGCGAACTCCTAATCTATATACCTAGCTACCTACCACTTAGTTTGTCTGTCTGTCTATTGCCTTTTCAAGACTCAGCTGATGTTGTCGGGTACATATGAAGATGTTTGTCTGTCTGACTATTACCTTATTACGGCTCAGCTGATACATACAGAGATAGATTGCATCTTGAAAACGGACATGATTCTTTTTATTCCAGAAAATGTAAAAATTAATGACTTTTTATGGGATTTTTATAAAACCTAAATCCAAATGGGTGAAGTCAAGGGTATCAGCTAATACACCGATAAATCGAAAGTTATGCCGGAAAAAGTTCAC
>NC_060043.1:7500-20000 GCF_905333055.1 Maniola jurtina
TAACCTAACCTAACCTAACCTAACCTAACCTAACCTAACCTAACCTAACCTAACCTAACCTAACCTAACCTAACCTAACCTAACCTAACCTAACCTAACCTAACCTAACCTAACCTAACCTAACCTAACCTAACCTAACCTAACCTAACCTAACCTAACCTAACCTAACCTAACCTAACCTAACCTAACCTAACCTAACCTAACCTAACCTAACCTAACCTAACCTAACCTAACCTAACCTAACCTAACCTAACCTAACCTAACCTAACCTAACCTAACCTAACCTAACCTAACCATAACCTAACCTAACCTAACCTAACCTAACCTAACCTAACCTAACCTAACCTAACCTAACCTAACCTAACCTAACCTAACCTAACCTAACCTAACCTAACCTAACCTAACCTAACCTAACCTAACCTAACCTAACCTAACCTAACCTAACCTAACCTAACCTAACCTAACCTAACCTAACCTAACCTAACCTAACCTAACCTAACCTAACCTAACCTAACCTAACCTAACCTAACCTAACCTAACCTAACCTAACCTAACCTAACCTAACCTAACCTAACCTAACCTAACCTAACCTAACCTAACCTAACCTAACCTAACCTAACCTAACCTAACCTAACCTAACCTAACCTAACCTAACCTAACCTAACCTAACCTAACCTAACCTAACCTAACCTAACCTAACCTAACCTAACCTAACCTAACCTAACCTAACCTAACCTAACCTAACCTAACCTAACCTAACCTAACCTAACCTAACCTAACCTAACCTAACCTAACCTAACCTAACCTAACCTAACCTAACCTAACCTAACCTAACCTAACCTAACCTAACCTAACCTAACCTAACCTAACCTCACCTAACCTAACCTAACCTAACCTAACCTAACCTAACCTAACCTAACCTAACCTAACCTAACCTAACCTAACCTAACCTAACCTAACCTAACCTAACCTAACCTAACCTAACCTAACCTAACCTAACCTAACCTAACCTAACCTAACCTAACCTAACCTAACCTAACCTAACCTAACCTAACCTAACCTAACCTAACCTAACCTAACCTAACCTAACCTAACCTAACCTAACCTAACCTAACCTAACCTAACCTAACCTAACCTAACCTAACCTAACCTAACCTAACCTAACCTAACCTAACCTAACCTAACCTAACCTAACCTAACCTAACCTAACCTAACCTAACCTAACCTAACCTAACCTAACCTAACCTAACCTAACCTAACCTAACCTAACCTAACCTAACCTAACCTAACCTAACCTAACCTAACCTAACCTAACCTAACCTAACCTAACCTAACCTAACCTGACCTAACCTAACCTAACCTAACCTAACCTAACCTAACCTAACCTAACCTAACCTAACCTAACCTAACCTAACCTAACCTAACCTAACCTAACCTAACCTAACCTAACCTAACCTAACCTAACCTAACCTAACCTAACCTAACCTAACCTAACCTAACCTAACCTAACCTAACGTAACCTAACCTAACCTAACCTAACCTAACCTAACCTAACCTAACCTAACCTAACCTAACCTAACCTAACCTAACCTAACCTAACCTAACCTAACCTAACCTAACCTAACCTAACCTAACCTAACCTAACCTAACCTAACCTAACCTAACCTAACCTAACCTAACCTAACCTAACCTAACCTAACCTAACCTAACCTAACCTAACCTAACCTAACCTAACCTAACCTAACCTAACCTAACCTAACCTAACCTAACCTAACCTAACCTAACCTAACCTAACCTAACCTAACCTAACCTAACCTAACCTAACCTAACCTAACCTAACCTAACCTAACCTAACCTAACCTAACCTAACCTAACCTAACCTAACCTAACCTAACCTAACCTAACCTAACCTAACCTAACCTAACCTAACCTAACCTAACCTAACCTAACCTAACCTAACCTAACCTAACCTAACCTAACCTAACCTAACCTAACCTAACCTAACCTAACCTAACCTAACCTAACCTAACCTAACCTAACCTAACCTAACCTAACCTAACCTAACCTAACCTAACCTAACCTAACCTAACCTAACCTAACCTAACCTAACCTAACCTAACCTAACCTAACCTAACCTAACCTAACCTAACCTAACCTAACCTAACCTAACCTAACCTAACCTAACCTAACCTAACCTAACCTAACCTAACCTAACCTAACCTAACCTAACCTAACCTAACCTAACCTAACCTAACCTAACCTAACCTAACCTAACCTAACCTAACCTAACCTAACCTAACCTAACCTAACCTAACCTAACCTAACCTAACCTAACCTAACCTAACCTAACCTAACCTAACCTAACCTAACCTAACCTAACCTAACCTAACCTAACCTAACCTAACCTAACCTAACCTAACCTAACCTAACCTAACCTAACCTAACCTAACCTAACCTAACCTAACCTAACCTAACCTAACCTAACCTAACCTAACCTAACCTAACCTAACCTAACCTAACCTAACCTAACCTAACCTAACCTAACCTAACCTAACCTAACCTAACCTAACCTAACCTAACCTAACCTAACCTAACCTAACCTAACCTAACCTAACCTAACCTAACCTAACCTAACCTAACCTAACCTAACCTAACCTAACCTAACCTAACCTAACCTAACCTAACCTAACCTAACCTAACCTAACCTAACCTAACCTAACCTAACCTAACCTAACCTAACCTAACCTAACCTAACCTAACCTAACCTAACCTAACCTAACCTAACCTAACCTAACCTAACCTAACCTAACCTAACCTAACCTAACCTAACCTAACCTAACCTAACCTAACCTAACCTAACCTAACCTAACCTAACCTAACCTAACCTAACCTAACCTAACCTAACCTAACCTAACCTAACCTAACCTAACCTAACCTAACCTAACCTAACCTAACCTAACCTAACCTAACCTAACCTAACCTAACCTAACCTAACCTAACCTAACCTAACCTAACCTAACCTAACCTAACCTAACCTAACCTAACCTAACCTAACCTAACCTAACCTAACCTAACCTAACCTAACCTAACCTAACCTAACCTAACCTAACCTAACCTAACCTAACCTAACCTAACCTAACCTAACCTAACCTAACCTAACCTAACCTAACCTAACCTAACCTAACCTAACCTAACCTAACCTAACCTAACCTAACCTAACCTAACCTAACCTAACCTAACCTAACCTAACCTAACCTAACCTAACCTAACCTAACCTAACCTAACCTAACCTAACCTAACCTAACCTAACCTAACCTAACCTAACCTAACCTAACCTAACCTAACCTAACCTAACCTAACCTAACCTAACCTAACCTAACCTAACCTAACCTAACCTAACCTAACCTAACCTAACCTAACCTAACCTAACCTAACCTAACCTAACCTAACCTAACCTAACCTAACCTAACCTAACCTAACCTAACCTAACCTAACCTAACCTAACCTAACCTAACCTAACCTAACCTAACCTAACCTAACCTAACCTAACCTAACCTAACCTAACCTAACCTAACCTAACCTAACCTAACCTAACCTAACCTAACCTAACCTAACCTAACCTAACCTAACCTAACCTAACCTAACCTAACCTAACCTAACCTAACCTAACCTAACCTAACCTAACCTAACCTAACCTAACCTAACCTAACCTAACCTAACCTAACCTAACCTAACCTAACCTAACCTAACCTAACCTAACCTAACCTAACCTAACCTAACCTAACCTAACCTAACCTAACCTAACCTAACCTAACCTAACCTAACCTAACCTAACCTAACCTAACCTAACCTAACCTAACCTAACCTAACCTAACCTAACCTAACCTAACCTAACCTAACCTAACCTAACCTAACCTAACCTAACCTAACCTAACCTAACCTAACCTAACCTAACCTAACCTAACCTAACCTAACCTCACCTAACCTAACCTAACCTAACCTAACCTAACCTAACCTAACCTAACCTAACCTAACCTAACCTAACCTAACCTAACCTAACCTAACCTAACCTAACCTAACCTAACCTAACCTAACCTAACCTAACCTAACCTAACCTAACCTAACCTAACCTAACCTAACCTAACCTAACCTAACCTAACCTAACCTAACCTAACCTAACCTAACCTAACCTAACCTAACCTAACCTAACCTAACCTAACCTAACCTAACCTAACCTAACCTAACCTAACCTAACCTAACCTAACCTAACCTAACCTAACCTAACCTAACCTAACCTAACCTAACCTAACCTAACCTAACCTAACCTAACCTAACCTAACCTAACCTAACCTAACCTAACCTAACCTAACCTAACCTAACCTAACCTAACCTAACCTAACCTAACCTAACCTAACCTAACCTAACCTAACCTAACCTAACCTAACCTAACCTAACCTAACCTAACCTAACCTAACCTAACCTAACCTAACCTAACGTAACCTAACCTAACCTAACCTAACCTAACCTAACCTAACCTAACCTAACCTAACCTAACCTAACCTAACCTAACCTAACCTAACCTAACCTAACCTAACCTAACCTAACCTAACCTAACCTAACCTAACCTAACCTAACCTAACCTAACCTAACCTAACCTAACCTAACCTAACCTAACCTAACCTAACCTAACCTAACCTAACCTAACCTAACCTAACCTAACCTAACCTAACCTAACCTAACCTAACCTAACCTAACCTAACCTAACCTAACCTAACCTAACCTAACCTAACCTAACCTAACCTAACCTAACCTAACCTAACCTAACCTAACCTAACCTAACCTAACCTAACCTAACCTAACCTAACCTAACCTAACCTAACCTAACCTAACCTAACCTAACCTAACCTAACCTAACCTAACCTAACCTAACCTAACCTAACCTAACCTAACCTAACCTAACCTAACCTAACCTAACCTAACCTAACCTAACCTAACCTAACCTAACCTAACCTAACCTAACCTAACCTAACCTAACCTAACCTAACCTAACCTAACCTAACCTAACCTAACCTAACCTAACCTAACCTAACCTAACCTAACCTAACCTAACCTAACCTAACCTAACCTAACCTAACCTAACCTAACCTAACCTAACCTAACCTAACCTAACCTAACCTAACCTAACCTAACCTAACCTAACCTAACCTAACCTAACCTAACCTAACCTAACCTAACCTAACCTAACCTAACCTAACCTAACCTAACCTAACCTAACCTAACCTAACCTAACCTAACCTAACCTAACCTAACCTAACCTAACCTAACCTAACCTAACCTAACCTAACCTAACCTAACCTAACCTAACCTAACCTAACCTAACCTAACCTAACCTAACCTAACCTAACCTAACCTAACCTAACCTAACCTAACCTAACCTAACCTAACCTAACCTAACCTAACCTAACCTAACCTAACCTAACCTAACCTAACCTAACCTAACCTAACCTAACCTAACCTAACCTAACCTAACCTAACCTAACCTAACCTAACCTAACCTAACCTAACCTAACCTAACCTAACCTAACCTAACCTAACCTAACCTAACCTAACCTAACCTAACCTAACCTAACCTAACCTAACCTAACCTAACCTAACCTAACCTAACCTAACCTAACCTAACCTAACCTAACCTAACCTAACCTAACCTAACCTAACCTAACCTAACCTAACCTAACCTAACCTAACCTAACCTAACCTAACCTAACCTAACCTAACCTAACCTAACCTAACCTAACCTAACCTAACCTAACCTAACCTAACCTAACCTAACCTAACCTAACCTAACCTAACCTAACCTAACCTAACCTAACCTAACCTAACCTAACCTAGCCTAACCTAACCTAACCTAACCTAACCTAACCTAACCTAACCTAACCTAACCTAACCTAACCTAACCTAACCTAACCTAACCTAACCTAACCTAACCTAACCTAACCTAACCTAACCTAACCTAACCTAACCTAACCTAACCTAACCTAACCTAACCTAACCTAACCTAACCTAACCTAACCTAACCTAACCTAACCTAACCTAACCTAACCTAACCTAACCTAACCTAACCTAACCTAACCTAACCTAACCTAACCTAACCTAACCTAACCTAACCTAACCTAACCTAACCTAACCTAACCTAACCTAACCTAACCTAACCTAACCTAACCTAACCTAACCTAACCTAACCTAACCTAACCTAACCTAACCTAACCTAACCTAACCTAACCTAACCTAACCTAACCTAACCTAACCTAACCTAACCTAACCTAACCTAACCTAACCTAACCTAACCTAACCTAACCTAACCTAACCTAACCTAACCTAACCTAACCTAACCTAACCTAACCTAACCTAACCTAACCTAACCTAACCTAACCTAACCTAACCTAACCTAACCTAACCTAACCTAACCTAACCTAACCTAACCTAACCTAACCTAACCTAACCTAACCTAACCTAACCTAACCTAACCTAACCTAACCTAACCTAACCTAACCTAACCTAACCTAACCTAACCTAACCTAACCTAACCTAACCTAACCTAACCTAACCTAACCTAACCTAACCTAACCTAACCTAACCTAACCTAACCTAACCTAACCTAACCTAACCTAACCTAACCTAACCTAACCTAACCTAACCTAACCTAACCTAACCTAACCTAACCTAACCTAACCTAACCTAACCTAACCTAACCTAACCTAACCTAACCTAACCTAACCTAACCTAACCTAACCTAACCTAACCTAACCTAACCTAACCTAACCTAACCTAACCTAACCTAACCTAACCTAACCTAACCTAACCTAACCTAACCTAACCTAACCTAACCTAACCTAACCTAACCTAACCTAACCTAACCTAACCTAACCTAACCTAACCTAACCTAACCTAACCTAACCTAACCTAACCTAACCTAACCTAACCTAACCTAACCTAACCTAACCTAACCTAACCTAACCTAACCTAACCTAACCTAACCTAACCTAACCTAACCTAACCTAACCTAACCTAACCTAACCTAACCTAACCTAACCTAACCTAACCTAACCTAACCTAACCTAACCTAACCTAACCTAACCTAACCTAACCTAACCTAACCTAACCTAACCTAACCTAACCTAACCTAACCTAACCTAACCTAACCTAACCTAACCTAACCTAACCTAACCTAACCTAACCTAACCTAACCTAACCTAACCTAACCTAACCTAACCTAACCTAACCTAACCTAACCTAACCTAACCTAACCTAACCTAACCTAACCTAACCTAACCTAACCTAACCTAACCTAACCTAACCTAACCTAACCTAACCTAACCTAACCTAACCTAACCTAACCTAACCTAACCTAACCTAACCTAACCTAACCTAACCTAACCTAACCTAACCTAACCTAACCTAACCTAACCTAACCTAACCTAACCTAACCTAACCTAACCTAACCTAACCTAACCTAACCTAACCTAACCTAACCTAACCTAACCTAACCTAACCTAACCTAACCTAACCTAACCTAACCTAACCTAACCTAACCTAACCTAACCTAACCTAACCTAACCTAACCTAACCTAACCTAACCTAACCTAACCTAACCTAACCTAACCTAACCTAACCTAACCTAACCTAACCTAACCTAACCTAACCTAACCTAACCTAACCTAACCTAACCTAACCTAACCTAACCTAACCTAACCTAACCTAACCTAACCTAACCTAACCTAACCTAACCTAACCTAACCTAACCTAACCTAACCTAACCTAACCTAACCTAACCTAACCTAACCTAACCTAACCTAACCTAACCTAACCTAACCTAACCTAACCTAACCTAACCTAACCTAACCTAACCTAACCTAACCTAACCTAACCTAACCTAACCTAACCTAACCTAACCTAACCTAACCTAACCTAACCTAACCTAACCTAACCTAACCTAACCTAACCTAACCTAACCTAACCTAACCTAACCTAACCTAACCTAACCTAACCTAACCTAACCTAACCTAACCTAACCTAACCTAACCTAACCTAACCTAACCTAACCTAACCTAACCTAACCTAACCTAACCTAACCTAACCTAACCTAACCTAACCTAACCTAACCTAACCTAACCTAACCTAACCTAACCTAACCTAACCTAACCTAACCTAACCTAACCTAACCTAACCTAACCTAACCTAACCTAACCTAACCTAACCTAACCTAACCTAACCTAACCTAACCTAACCTAACCTAACCTAACCTAACCTAACCTAACCTAACCTAACCTAACCTAACCTAACCTAACCTAACCTAACCTAACCTAACCTAACCTAACCTAACCTAACCTAACCTAACCTAACCTAACCTAACCTAACCTAACCTAACCTAACCTAACCTAACCTAACCTAACCTAACCTAACCTAACCTAACCTAACCTAACCTAACCTAACCTAACCTAACCTAACCTAACCTAACCTAACCTAACCTAACCTAACCTAACCTAACCTAACCTAACCTAACCTAACCTAACCTAACCTAACCTAACCTAACCTAACCTAACCTAACCTAACCTAACCTAACCTAACCTAACCTAACCTAACCTAACCTAACCTAACCTAACCTAACCTAACCTAACCTAACCTAACCTAACCTAACCTAACCTAACCTAACCTAACCTAACCTAACCTAACCTAACCTAACCTAACCTAACCTAACCTAACCTAACCTAACCTAACCTAACCTAACCTAACCTAACCTAACCTAACCTAACCTAACCTAACCTAACCTAACCTAACCTAACCTAACCTAACCTAACCTAACCTAACCTAACCTAACCTAACCTAACCTAACCTAACCTAACCTAACCTAACCTAACCTAACCTAACCTAACCTAACCTAACCTAACCTAACCTAACCTAACCTAACCTAACCTAACCTAACCTAACCTAACCTAACCTAACCTAACCTAACCTAACCTAACCTAACCTAACCTAACCTAACCTAACCTAACCTAACCTAACCTAACCTAACCTAACCTAACCTAACCTAACCTAACCTAACCTAACCTAACCTAACCTAACCTAACCTAACCTAACCTAACCTAACCTAACCTAACCTAACCTAACCTAACCTAACCTAACCTAACCTAACCTAACCTAACCTAACCTAACCTAACCTAACCTAACCTAACCTAACCTAACCTAACCTAACCTAACCTAACCTAACGTAACCTAACCTAACCTAACCTAACCTAACCTAACCTAACCTAACCTAACCTAACCTAACCTAACCTAACCTAACCTAACCTAACCTAACCTAACCTAACCTAACCTAACCTAACCTAACCTAACCTAACCTAACCTAACCTAACCTAACCTAACCTAACCTAACCTAACCTAACCTAACCTAACCTAACCTAACCTAACCTAACCTAACCTAACCTAACCTAACCTAACCTAACCTAACCTAACCTAACCTAACCTAACCTAACCTAACCTAACCTAACCTAACCTAACCTAACCTAACCTAACCTAACCTAACCTAACCTAACCTAACCTAACCTAACCTAACCTAACCTAACCTAACCTAACCTAACCTAACCTAACCTAACCTAACCTAACCTAACCTAACCTAACCTAACCTAACCTAACCTAACCTAACCTAACCTAACCTAACCTAACCTAACCTAACCTAACCTAACCTAACCTAACCTAACCTAACCTAACCTAACCTAACCTAACCTAACCTAACCTAACCTAACCTAACCTAACCTAACCTAACCTAACCTAACCTAACCTAACCTAACCTAACCTAACCTAACCTAACCTAACCTAACCTAACCTAACCTAACCTAACCTAACCTAACCTAACCTAACCTAACCTAACCTAACCTAACCTAACCTAACCTAACCTAACCTAACCTAACCTAACCTAACCTAACCTAACCTAACCTAACCTAACCTAACCTAACCTAACCTAACCTAACCTAACCTAACCTAACCTAACCTAACCTAACCTAACCTAACCTAACCTAACCTAACCTAACCTAACCTAACCTAACCGGAGTGCCGCCGTTGCCCACAGCAGGAATCGCGCGCGTTTTAAGTGCTCCAACGCCCGCTCCGCAAAGTTTTAATCTTTGGAAAATAGAAAAAGTGGTTTTTTCTTATCAGATTGTGAAGTGTTATGCATCAAAAGTTGCGCCTCGTTTAGGCCTTCAATCTGGCGGAAAGTGCAAAGAAATAAGTTGAAAATTGGACGGGCAGTGGCCAAAAAACCTAAAAGTTTGAAAATTTTCGAACTTAAACGGCGTGCGCCGCAAAAACCAGATCGACGACATACCTTTTTTGTTGCCGGAGTCGACGAGCCTTACGGAGCCCTACAAGGCGACACCTTTGCTGGATTTTTCCTGCACCGCTAAGTGGGGGAAATACAGGAAAAACCACCGACCACGTGGCCACGTGGTCCAGGATCGAGACGACTTGGGTTGCTCCGGCAGGCTGCATTTAAAAGAAGAAATCAAGCCCCGCACGGCGACACTTAGATTTTAAAAATCGGTTAAGTATTCGCAGAGTTATTGAAAATTTTAAAAATTTCAAAATTTCAAAATTTTATTTTAAAAAATATAGATCGAGAACCCCTATTTATTTTTATTAGAATCTGTAGATCTCAACTAGTTGTACACACATTTTAAATTTCAAAATTTTCGGCCTAATAGTTTATTAGATATTAAATTTTTAAAAAATTCGGGGTTCTCACGACACTCTCAAAAAACGGTGCAATAACTCTGCAATACACCGGACCTACCGCGTGCATAGGCTTTAGATTGTGCAGCGATAGTTAATTAGACTGTTAGTTAATTAGTATAGGTTCTTGACAGTAGGAGGCCCCATACACCTCCAACTTTTTAACTTTTAAAACTTGTATATAGCAAAATACGTACTAACAGTGGACACTAAATTCTATTAATTTTAAGTTATTTAACTGAGTAGACTGTACACTGCTAGTTAGTCAGTACTTTAAATAAGTTAGAAATAGGTTTTAAATTTAGTTAGTTATAAGTATCTTAGGCTATCTTTTGACTGTTGGGCCTTTTACACCCAAAAATATCTCTGTCAAAACCAATTCCGACTACACAAATTTTTTCATTGTGTAAAGGACGATTCTTTTTGATGTACAAACCTTATGGAGGCTAGTTTGTGTTGACCATTAACAAGACTCATTGGACCAGATTGATTGTACACTGATAGTTAGTACTTTAAATAAGTTAGTAATAGGTTTTTGACAGCTGGAGGCTTTTTACACCTCTAACTTTTTCAAATCTGGTTTAATTTGTTAAAAGTAGCTTTAAGTTTTAAGTTTAATTTTAATTTTGACTACAGGCCCTATACACCACTTAGCGATTGACTGTAAAGGTTAGGTTAAGGTTATTGACAGCTGGAGACCCTATACATCTCCAAATCTAATAATTAGTTTAACGGGCTCTTTACACCTGTTAAATTAGTAAATTGACATAGGTTAGGTTAAAACAAAATCTATGCTGTTATAAGTATACTGTCTTCCTCGGAACAAAATGCTTGGATTAAGAACACCTATCAAAACACAGAGCCCTGGAGTTCCAAGGAAATCAATTTCTGCAGCTGGAGAGATGGCCGAGCCTAAGCTTACTCAGACGCCGAAGGCGGGCGAGGATGCGAGTGGGTCTAACCTGCCGATGCATGAAAAAGACGATGCAGCCAGCCCCCCCAAGCCGGGCACGCTGGACACGCCGCTGCATGGCGACGGTCAAGTGACTCAGAAAAAAGGGACTGCGATGAACCTGACGTACCAAACGTTCACCTCCCCGGGGCCGGACACGAGTATAACTAAAGGGAGGGTTGCGGAAGCAAAAGGATGCCTCTTGAAAGCCAAGCTTCAACTCAAAAACTCTCGCAACCTTAGAACCGACATTAAAACGGACGTACTTCAGGCCATTGAGAGGCTGTACCAGCTCGTGAAGGAGGCTGAGAGGCTGTACCAGCTCGTGAAGGAGGCAGAGATGGCGAGACCTCAGAATGCCGAAACTTGCACCGATCAGAGCAAGGTTAAGGCTAAGGAGCTGCCGAATAAGCAAGCGAAACGACAAGGCGCGCAAAGCGAGAAAAGCGAAGGCGTGCTCGCAGCCGATATAATCCAAAAATTGGACGACCACCAAAAACAGATTATGGCCGAACTCCAACACCAGAAAGATTTGGCGGCCGCGTCCAGACGAGACATGGGTGTCATAAAGGAACAGATGGAGCGTCTTAATGAAAACATCCAGGAAAGGGCTACCACATATGCGGCGGTGGCAGCGACCGCCAAGCCCGCTGGTGCTACCCTCCAGCCCCGGCCTGTCCACTCAATCGTAGTGTCTTCCGTTGACACCCAAGATACCAGTGAAGACGTCCTCAATAAAATTAGAACAGCTGTGAACGCGAAG